>NC_079383.1:23741175-23876175 GCF_021018895.1 Seriola aureovittata
AGAGACACAGGGAGAGAGAGACCTTTCTATTCTATAAAATGATTTGATTTTTTTTAAAACTTTATTTTGATTCTTTATTTTTATTATTGTATCATCTTATGTTTGACTTTTATCAAATTTATATTTCAACGTATTAAAATATGACAGAAAAAATAAATGATACATGAAACCTAAAAAATATAATGTAAATTAAATAATTTAAAAAAACAAACATTTTACTCCATACACGAATGAATCAGATATTTTTAATATATAAACATACACATTTTACTATTTTGAGTATTTCATGTGTTAAACTTATATGTTCAGAGGATGTTTATATGTCATAATATATTTGACATATTCAACATCACTCTATATACGTATATTACATTTTTGTATTACGTCTCTGCTTCTGGTACCTTTGATTTTTATATTTAATTTTTATATCATTTCATGTTTTTCATACAATGTTCATTTAAATTTAATCTGTTTAATATTTTATTTTTTTCATTTACAACAAAAATTTCAATCATTTTTGTTTTTTTGTAAATTGTGTCTGTACAATATCTTCTGTATATATTTTATTTCAAACTAACAAGGCACAAATGTAGTTATTTTTATTTGTTCTTTATATTGCTTTTTTTATTTTCCATATATTTTTAATGTCACATTATTTCCATCACTGTAGTTGTATTTTCTCTTTTAATTCAGTAATTTATTTAATTTTCATTAATGACATTGTATTTATTTATTTCACTAATGTGACCATTAAAATATCATGCATTTTATTTCCTGATAATTGAAAATGCTGAGCTTCTCTTCACTCATGTCTTCACTGTAATCTCAGTGCTGCCCTCTGCTGGTCGCTCAGCTCTCGAAGAACACACATCTGTGTGTCAGTGGAAAGAATCCTGGTCAGTGAACTCACCAGAGATTTTCAAAATCAAACTACTTCCTGTGAGCTGCAGCAGAAGAGTCACAATGTTCACACCAGGTCAGAAAGAACAGTTTTATTTCATGTTATCATCATCATCATCATCATCATCATCATCATCATCATCATCACTGTGGCTACATCTCAGTAAGAGAAGAAGTCAACACTGTTCTTCAGGTGTAAATGAAGCTGAACAAACAGAAACAATCTGGGTTTGTGTTTAAATTAAAAAACACAAGTTTGCAGATGTGTCGTGTGAGTGAGTGAGTGAGTGAGTGAGTGAGTGAGTGAGTGAGTGAGTGAGTGAGTGAGGGAGTGAGTGAGTGTTAATAAGACAGTGTGACTCTGTCTGCGTGGACCTTTAAATGAACACTGCTCTGAAACAAAGTGCTGCATTCAGTCCTTTGTTGCTCTCTGCTGTCGTCTGCAGGACACACTCAAGAACAGCAGCCCAACCCAGGAGAGAGGATACTACTTCTACTGATCAATAATAATAATAATAATAATAATAATAATAATAATAAATAATAATAAAGACAATTGAAAGAAAAATCCATAGAAAACAGAAACTAAAGTAAAATAAAATGGATGAAATGATTGAAATTGATTTCACGAAACTAGAATGAGGAGTAGATTTTTGTTGATTTGTTTGTTTTCAAATGTACAGTTGGTGAAATACACCACATGGCCAAAAGTAGTAGTAGTGCAGGGAAGAAAACTAGAGAGGTTTGTTTTTTACCTTTCCTGTGTTAGCATGACATGAAGCAGCTGACTGGTCTGAACAGAGCCCTGACCTCCACTACACAGACAAGTTTAAAACAGTGCACAGATGAAGTCCTACAGCTGTCCCACATCTTAATGCTGGGCTCATAAGTCTGTTTGTTTAGATGAATGAAACATGTCTGAATGAGCTAGAAGAAAATTAACTCATGTTGCAAACTGGATTAGCCAACATCAGAAACCAGAAAACACTCAGATGCTCAGAGGTCCACGTACTTTTAGACATGTAATATAAAGGTGTCAAAGGCCTGGAGACAGTTTGTTTTCTCTTTGTCTTACCAGGGTAAAAGCAGAGTCTACAGAGAGGAAACACTGGTGTCTACTGTCAATCATCATCAACATCCAAATGTTCCAGGTAGTTAAAAGTCCCACCCCCAACTCTATCCAGCTCTCAGGTAGTTGAAGAGGGCAGTGAGACCCCCCTCCAGCACCTCCTTCACAGGCTTCAGCAGCGGGTTGTGGACGATGTGGAGTCCTTTATCCAGAGGATGACATGCTAACTTCTCCAGACGGGACAACTGGTGCATCTCCTGAACACACCACCATCATCATCATAATCAGCATCTTCATCATCACCATCATTACCATCTTCATCACCATCATCATCACCACCATCATTACCATCTTCAACATCATCACCATCTTCATCATCATCATCACCACCATCATCATCATGATGATGATCATCATCACCATCTTCATCATCCTCATCCTCATTTTCTTCATCATCATCATCACCATCTTCTTTACCATCATCATCATCATCACCATCATCATCATCACCATCATGACCATCATCACCATCATCACCATCATCATGACCATCATCACAATCTTCATCATCATCACCATCATCACCATCATTACTATCTTCATCACCACCATCTTCATCATCATCACCATCATCATCACCATCAACATCATCACCATCACAATCATCACCATCATCAGACGTTTTTCAAACAGATCAATGAATTTGTTCTTTACCTGTGGAACATCTTTTATGTCATTAAAGTCCAGGTTCAGCAACTCCAACCTAGATCACATCAAATCAGATCAAATCATCAAATCAGATCATATCAGTTGTTTACTGCTGCTGTCTGCAGTGTCCAATCCTGTGGTTTGCTGATGTGTGGGGGCTGGCTGCTGTGTTTACCTGGTGAGGTCTTGCTCTGGTGTAAGGCACAGGTCATGTTACCTGATGAAGGAGTGGTTAGCTGTGGAACTGTGGCTGTCTGGTGAGGTGAAGTTACCTAGTGAGGTGCGGTGAGGTTACCTGTTGTGGTGAGGTTAACTGGTGAGGTGAAGTTACCTGATGAATTGAGGTTATCTGGTGAGGTGAGATTACCTGGTGTGGTTAGGTTACCTGGTGAGGTGAGGTTACCTGATGAAGTGAGGCTACCTGGTGATGTGAGGTTACCTGGTTAAGTGAGGTTACCTGGTAAGGTGAGGTTACCTGGTGAGGCAGCAGAGAGCCTTGGGAAGCGAGTGGAGGCTGTTTCCCTCCACGATGAGGATCTGGAGCTCCACCAGAGCCTGGATGTTCTCTGCTAGGTTCTCCAGACGGTTACAGGCCAGGTGGAGGAACACCTGCAGGGACAGAGGAGATGACAGTCAGGTGAAAGGGAGGTGATGCATCAAACAAACCAACCAATAAGCCTCTGGTTACAGGATCCTGGTCACCTCCTGGTGGAGAAGCCTGGTTCAATACTTGACCTTCACTAAAGTTCTCTGTGAACGTACCAGAGCCTTCATGTTGTAGACGCAGCCCGGGATATGAGCAATGTGGTTGTGGCTGAGGTTTAGTTTCCTCAGTCTGGTCAGACTGGACAGAGAAGCAGGCAGTGAGGACAGCTGGTTGTTGGCTAAACTCAGGACCTGTTAGAGGGAGGAACAGAAGGAACAGAAGGAACAGAAGGAAGAATAGGAGCTGAAGGAACAGTAGGAACAGAAGGAACAATAGGAACAGAAGGAAGAATAGGAGCAGAAGGAACAGTAGGAACAGAAGGAACAATAGGAACAGAAGGAACAGAAGGAACAGAAGGAAGAATAGGAACAGAAGGAACAGTAGGAACAGAAGGAAGAATAGGAACAGAAGGAACAGTAGGAACAGAAGGAAGAATAGGAGCAGAAGGAACAGTAGGAACAGAAGGAACAATAGAAGCAGTATAAACAGAAGGAAGAATAGGAGCAGTAGGAACAGTAGGAACAGAAGGAAGAATAGGAACAGAAGGAAGAATAGGAGCAGAAGGAACAGTAGGAACAGAAGGAACAATAGGAACAGAAGGAAGAATAGGAGCAGAAGGAACAGTAGGAACAGAAGGAACAATAGGAACAGAAGGAACAGAAGGAACAGAAGGAAGAATAGGAACAGAAGGAACAGTAGGAACAGAAGGAACAATAGGAACAGAAGGAACAGAAGGAACAGAAGGAAGAATAGGAACAGAAGGAACAATAGGAGCAGAAGGAACAGTAGGAACAGAAGGAACAATAGGAGCAGTATAAACAGAAGGAAGAATAGGAGCAGTAGGAACAGAAGGAACAGAAGGAAGAATAGGAACAGAAGGAACAGTAGGAACAGAAGGAACAATAGGAGCAGAAGGAACAGTAGGAACAGAAGGAACAATAGGAACAGAAGGAACAATAGGAACAGAAGGAACAGTAGGAACAGAAGGAACAATAGGAACAGAAGGAAGAATAGGAGCAGAAGGAACAGTAGGAACAGAAGGAACAATAGGAACAGAAGGAACAGAAGGAACAGAAGGAAGAATAGGAACAGAAGGAACAGTAGGAACAGAAGGAACAATAGGAACAGAAGGAACAGAAGGAAGAATAGGAACAGAAGGAACAGTAGGAACAGAAGGAAGAATAGGAACAGAAGGAACAGTAGGAACAGAAGGAAGAATAGGAGCAGAAGGAACAGTAGGAACAGAAGGAACAATAGGAGCAGTATAAACAGAAGGAAGAATAGGAGCAGTAGGAACAGTAGGAACAGAAGGAAGAATAGGAACAGAAGGAAGAATAGGAGCAGAAGGAACAGTAGGAACAGAAGGAAGAATAGGAGCAATATGAACAGAAGGAAGAATAGGAGCAGAAGGAACAGTAGGAACAGAAGGAACAATAGGAGCAGTATAAACAGAAGGAAGAATAGGAGCAGAAGGAACAGTAGGAACAGAAGGAACAATAGGAACAGAAGGAAGAATAGGAGCAGAAGGAACAGTAGGAACAGAAGGAACAATAGGAACAGAAGGAACAGAAGGAACAGAAGGAAGAATAGGAACAGAAGGAACAGTAGGAACAGAAGGAACAATAGGAACAGAAGGAACAGAAGGAACAGAAGGAAGAATAGGAACAGAAGGAACAATAGGAGCAGAAGGAACAGTAGGAACAGAAGGAACAATAGGAACAGAAGGAAGAATAGGAGCAGAAGGAACAGTAGGAACAGAAGGAACAATAGGAGCAATATGAACAGAAGGAAGAATAGGAGCAGAAGGAACAGTAGGAGCAATATGAACAGAAGGAACAGTAGGAGCAGTATAAACAGAAGGAAGAATAGGAGCAGAAGGAGCAGTAGGAACAGAAGGAACAATAGGAGCAATATGAACAGAAGGAACAATAGGAGCAATATGAACAGAAGGAAGAATAGGAGCAGAAGGAACAGAAGGAACAGAAGGAACAGTAGGAACAGAAGGAACAATAGGAGCAATATGAACAGAAGGAAGAATAGGAGCAGAAGGAACAGAAGGAACAGAAGGAACAGTAGGAACAGAAGGAACAATAGGAGCAATATGAACAGAAGGAACAGTAGGAGCAGTAGGAAAAGAAGGAAGAATAGGAGCAGAAGGAGCAGAAGGAGCAGAAGGACAGAAGGAACAATAGGAGCAGTATAAACAGAAGGAACAATAGGAGCAGAAGGACAGTAGGAACAGAAAGAAGAATAGGAGCAGAAGGACAGTAGGAACAAACAGTAGGAGCAGCAGGAGCAGTAGGAACCATAGTAGAAGTACTTTGAGCAGTACTTGTACCTCCAGTTGTGTACAGGCTCCCAGCTCCTCAGGAACTTCAGTCAGTCTGTTTCTGTAGGCAAATAAAACTCTGAGTCTCCTCAGATGCCCGATCTCTGCCGGCAGGCTGCTCAGCTGCAACAACACAACATAGAACAACAATAACAACACAACAACACAACAACACAACAGTAACAAACCAACACAACAACAACACCACCACCACAACAATATGACAACAGTGACACAACACAACAACACAACAACAATAATGTAACAACACAACACCAACACAACAGTACAACAACAACAGCAAAAACACGATGAGACAACGATACATCAATAACACCACAACAACACAATACAACAATAATAACACAACAGAACAACAACAACAACAATCCAGCAATAAGACAACAAGTTCAGCAGCAGGAGAGAGGAGTGAACAGTTTCTAAATGATAAAACTGTAGTAAAATCACTGCTATAACTATAATATAAATATATATTTCAGATGTTTTAAATGTCAGTTTGTTTCGTAACTACGTTCTGTAAAAGAACACTGAATGACACTGAGGCTGTGATGAGCAGAGTGGCCTGTGGGGGGTGCTGGCAGCTCTTTATTGTTGTTTGTCAACTGAAGGTTGAAAGAGGGAGGAAGGTGAAGAGAGGACAGGGGACAGAGACTGGATCCTGGTGGATTAGAAGGGGGGATTATAACCTTTATTTATCCAGGAGACACAGCAGCTGCTTGGGGGGGGGGGGTTCTGCCTTGCTCATTGGCACACTGACAGACTTGTACCTTAGCCTCTAAAGACGAGGAATTTAAAGGGTCATTCCACTGATTGTACACATAAAGGTCCTTCTCAGCCTTCAGAATAACCCTGACTAACTGCATTATGGGAAATGTAGACCTTCACCAAAGAGCTTTTGTTGCTGAAACCAGACCACAGACAGGATGCTGAAATCCTGGTCTTCCTCTCCATCCATCCATCCATCCATCCATCCATCTATCTCTCTACTGCATTGAAACAAACAGAACTTTTGGAATAAAGATGAAGTCCAGGGAGAGATTCACAGGTGTTTACAGAAGGACAGGTGTTTACCTGGTTGCCCCACAGGTTGAGGACCACCAGGTTGGAGAGCAGGGACAGCTGAGGAGGAAGGACCTTCAGACTGTTGAGAGACAGATTCAGTTTCTCCAATTCCAACAGCTCCCACAGTTCATCTGGGACATCCTGAACAACAGCAATGAAGAAGAATGAGCAAGAAAGCAGGAAGTGAGGTCACAGTAAGGTCACATTGAGAGCTGCTGCTGCTTCCTACTTAGGCCTGGACGCAGCAAGAAGCTTCAGAGTGTTGGTGACGTACTGAGTCTTACAGAGCTAAATAGCTGTACAGCTAACTGCTAACAAGCTAGCCTGCCTGTGGCTAGCACTAGCTCAGTCACTAAAGGGACAGTTAGCTCCCTCTGTGTGTGACTGTCGTGAACCATGTCTCAGGACTCATACCTTCAGTCCTCGGCGAGCCAGACTCAGGACTTTGTATCCAAACTGTTTGACGGTGAATCGTCTGATTCTGTCGGCTGACGTCAGACTGTCCTCCCTCCCTGCGCTCCTCTTCTCCTCCTTAGCTTCCTTCTTACACACTGCTCCTCCCATCCCTCCCTCCTCTTGTCTTTCTCCAAATCAGGAGACACCTCTTGTTTCTGTTCTCAGAGACAGAGACAAAAGTCTCCTGTCCAGACCGGTTTCTGCTGGATTTTACTGTCCAGGTAGAATCCAGAGTCCAGATGGAGGTCAACTGTCCAGAGAGATATCACAGGCTCCAAATAAATGGACTGTGTAGACACAACTCCTTCATGTTCTTCTGCTGTCTGTCCAGATGTTGTTCCATCGTCCAGATGTTGTCCTGGTGTTACTCCAGTGTCTCCACTCTGGGACCAGGACTCTGACTTAGCTCAGCAGGTTAGAACCAGACTCAGTTTCTTCAGCTGTTCGTCTCAGGTCTCCAGCTGTCGAGTAGAGAACAGTGTATTTCCTCAAAAAGATCAAAACCATTTAACTCAAACATGTTCAAAGTCTGGACAGTTTCCTGCCTCCTTAAACCTGCACACAAACAAACAAACAAACAAACAAATAAACAAACAAACAAACAAACAAACAAACAAACAGAGAGACTCTCACCTAACAAATCATCTGTCCTCTAAGAGACATAGAGACATGTCCAGTCCTGAAGGTTGAAGTTCATTTCAGGTGTAAACCAGGAGTCACCTGATCAGCTGATTGATCAGCTGACTAATCAGCTGACTGAGTGATCAATCAGCTCACTGTGATTCTAACAGACTGTCTGATGGACTGTTCAGACAGAGAAGAAGAAACTCTAAGGGCGAGCACCGACAGACAGAGAGACACACACACACAAACACACACACACACAGCTGCTGCTGTCAGTCAGTCTAACCCACTGTCTGAATCTACCTCCCTGATCCTCTACACTGGGGTAAAACATGCAGAGGGTCTGAGTTCAGACCTCAGACCTGAAGACCTCAGGTCAAAACCAGACGAGGGTCTTTCAGTACAAGGTCCATAAGTTCAGACTGGTCCAGTTCATCTCAGAGTCCAAAGTCCTGAGGATGGGAGGACACGATCAGCTGGTTTCAGACTGACAACAGCAGCTTCAACACCTGGACACAACACTTGTTCCTGCCTGTGGACAGTGAGGAGCAGACGTCCGTTTCAGTGTTTTCTCTGTTCCGTCCAATCACCCCCCCCACCACCACCACCACCCTCTGCCCCTGCAGAGACACTTTCTCT
The DNA here is from genome assembly GCF_021018895.1 of Seriola aureovittata. Classification (NCBI taxonomy): domain Eukaryota; kingdom Metazoa; phylum Chordata; class Actinopteri; order Carangiformes; family Carangidae; genus Seriola; species Seriola aureovittata. The sequence goes on from NC_079383.1 coordinate 23,749,690, forward strand.
TTAGAGAAATATAAACACGTGTCATCAGCAGACAGACAGGTTAATGCAGTTCAGGACCACATCCTACAGACCACAACAGCTCTGTGATACTGGACCTGGGGTGTGTGTGTGTGTGAGAGAGAGAGAGTGTAGAGTTACACATCCAGAGGAGGTGAATGTAGCACCTTCTAATTTCAGTCTAATAATAACTGAGACACAGCTGCAGCTTCACTCTATAACTTCCTGATACTGAAGCTGCGACTCAAACAAACACAAGGTGAACTTATAGATATATAAACAAACATATGAATTACATATAAACTGTGTATGATCAGTGTCTGTCACATGGAAACAGTTAGAGCTGGAGGGAACTTCAGAATAAGATATAATATATACGCTGATGAGAAGACGTCTTTGCAGCTTCCTTCCTTTGACACTCATTTTGGCATGTTTGTCGTGAGCTGTAGCTCTGTATGAACAAAGAAAAAGTTCTGATGAGAAAAATTAGTTTTATTCTGAAAGTCGCCACTGCAGAAAGGAAAAGGAAGTGAAAAAAACAGTCATATAAGTTTTGTGTTAGATAAAGAGGTTGTGTTGAATGTTGTCAGTCTCAGCAGCACCACCTGCTGACCAAAATAGAAACTGACAGCTGATTCGGCTGGAGTGAAACTGAGGTCAGGGCTGATTTGATCTGATCTGATCTGATCTGCCACCTCACACTCACTCAGGTTAATCAATGATATGACTGATATCAGAGGGGGAGGAGACTCACCTGTGTCTGGAGGTAACCTGGTACCATTCACTCCAGAGCTGCTGTTTAAATCAGCTGGTCTGGTCTGCATTTTGTGTCTTAGTTAGCAATTAATACGTTTTTAAATCCCTGACTTTACATTAATTCTGTACTACCAGGCTTTGTGAATGTTTGCTCTCAGGGACTCACTTCAAAGTCATGGCCTCAGCTCTGAGGTCCAATCCCTCCCATCTGAGATAGCTGGACCTGAGGGGAAGCAAGCTGCAGGATTCAGGAGTGAAGGATCTGTGTGGTGGACTGGAGAGTCCAGACTATAGTCTGGAGACTCTGGGGCCAGACATCACCTAACTAGCTCTTTGATGATATATATCAAGTAATTAAAATTTAAAGAGGGAAATATGATGCTGGTTTACACCAAGACTGAATCCAAATGTCCTGTTGTAGTTGTAGGTGTAGCTGTAGTTGTAGCATTGATGTACAGTGGGGCAAAAAAGTATTTAGTCAGCCACCAATTGTGCAAGTTCTCCCACTTAAAAAGATGAGAGGCCTGTAATTTTCATCATAGGTATACCTCAACTATGAGAGACAAAATGAGAAAAAAAAAAAAAAAAAATCCAGAAAATCACATTGTCTGTTTTTAAAGAATTTATTTGCAAATTATGGTGGAAAATAAATATTTGGTCAATAACAAAAGTTCATCTCAATACTTTGTTATATATCCTTTGTTGGCAATGACAGAGGTCAAACGTTTTCTGTAAGTCTTCACAAGGTTTTCACACTGTTGCTGGTATTTTGGCTCATTCCTCCACACAGATCTCCTCTAGAGCAGTGATGTTTTGGGGCTGTCGCTGGGCAACACGGACTGTCAACCCCCTCCAAAGATTTTCTATGGGGTTGAGATCTGGAGACTGGCTAGGCCACTCCAGGACCTTGAAATGCTTCTTACGAAGCCACTCCTTCGTTGCCCTGGCGGTGTGTTTGGGATCATTGTCATGCTGAAAGACCCAGCCACGTTTCATCTTCAGTGCTCTTGCTGATGGAAGGAGGTTTTCACTCAACGATACATGGCCCCATTCATTCTTTCCTTTACACGGATCAGTCGTCCTGGTCCCTTTGCAGAAAAACAGCCCCAAAGCATGGTGTTTCCACCCCCATGCTTCACAGTAGGTATGGTGTTCTTTGGATGAAACTCAGCATTATTTCTTCTCCAAACATGACAAGTTGAGTTTTTACCAAAAAGTTCTATTTTGGTTTCATCTGACAGTCTCCCAATCCTCTTATGGATCATCCAAATGCTCTCTAGCAAACTTCAGACGGGCCTGGACATGTACTGGCTTGGACATGTACTGGCTTAAGCAGGGGGACACGTCTGGCACTGCAGGATTTGAGTCCCTGGCGGCGTAGTGTGTTACTGATGGTAGCCTTTGTTACTTTTGTCCCAGCTCTCTGCAGGTCATTCACTAGGTCCCCCTGTGTGGTTATTGGATTTTTGCTCACCGTTCTTGTGATCATTTTGACCCCACGGGGTGAGATCTTGCGTGGAGCCCCAGATCGAGGGAGATTATCAGTGGTCTTGTATGTATTCCATTTTCTAATAATTGCTCCCACAGTTGATTTCTTCACACCAAGCTGCTTACCTATTGCAGATTCAGTCTTCCCAGCCTGGTGCAGGTCTAGAGTTTAGTTTCTGGTGTCCTTTGACAGCTCTTTGGTCTTGGCCATAGTGGAGTTTGGAGTGTGACTGTTTGAGGTTGTGGACAGGTGTCTTTTATACTGATAACGAGTTCAAACAGGTGCCATTAATACAGGTAACGAGTGGAGGACAGAGGAGCCTCTTAAAGAAGAAGTTACAAGTCTGTGAGAGCCAGAAATCTTGCTTGTTTGTAGGTGACCAAATATTTATTTTACAGTGGAATTTACCAATTAATTCATTAAAAATCCTACAATGTGATTTCCTGGATTCTTTCCCCCCATTCTGTCTCTCATAGTTGAAGTGTACCTATGATGAAAATTACAGGCCTCTCTCATCTTTTTAAGTGGGAGAACTTGCACAATTGGTGGCTGACTAGATACTTTTTTGCCCCACTCTAGCTGTAGTTGTATCTGTATTGTTGATGTAGCTGTAGTTGTAGAATTGTTTTAGCTGTAGTTGTAGCTGTAGTGTTGATGTAGCTGTAGTTGTAGAATTGTTCTAGCTGTAGTTGTAGCTGTAGTGTTGATGTAGCTGTAGTTGTAGAATTGTTGTAGCTGTAGTTGTAGCTGTAGTGTTGTTGTAGCTGTAGCGTTGTTGTGATGTGACTCTTGAGAGGTTTAGAATAAGTCAGACTTTGTTTGTGAGACTTTCTAACTTGGCAGAAGTCAAACTAAAACCACAGACCGATCTAACATCAAACCAGTTTATCTGCAGCTGGACTGAGTCTGATTTTGTTAAATGTTTAATTCTTTATTCAGGTTGAGTTCCTGCAGTTTGTCAGAGATCAGCTGTTCTTCTCTGACCTCAGTTCTGAAGTCCAGCCCCTACCATCTGAGAGAACTGGACCAATGGAGTCACAATGACCTGCAGGACACAGGAGTGAAGGATCCTGTGTGGTGGACTGGAGAGTCCAGACTGTAGACTGGAGACTCTGAGGTCAGTTTAGTTACAAAAAAAATGTGACTAGCTGGAGAAGTTAAACGTTCGGACTACAGCAGGAATTCAACAAATCATTTGTAAAATGAAATTCATCTGATGTAATGGACAAAAAGGATCCCACTGATTTTAGATGTGACAGAATTACATGGAGCCCTCAGTGAAACTGACTGTTCATCCTGTAATTACAGACTTCATCACCAGAGAGCTGCCATTCACCTCTGGCCTCAACTCTCAGCTCTCAGCTCCAACCCTTGTTGTAGCTGGACCTGAGCTACAACAAGCTGCAGGACTTGGGAGTGAGGATGCTGTCTGCTGGATTGCAGAGTCCAAACCGTGGACTGCAGACTCTGACGTAGAGTCTCCAGTCTCACGATACACTGATTTTTGTGTAAGTTTGGGATCTGACAGCAATACAGTTTGTGAAAATGCTCTCCTCTTGGCAGGTTAAGATGTTTGTCTGATCACAGAGATCAGTTGTTCTTCTCTGGCCTCAGCTCTAAAGTCTGACCCCTCCCCTTTGAGACACCTGGACCTGAGTCTTAACAAGCTGCAGGATTCAGGAGTGAAGGATCTGTGTGGTTTTCTGGAGAGTCCAGACTGTAGACTGAGGTACAGAATCTTTTTTTCCTCAGAGCAGAATCTGAAAATCAATGATAATTACCCTAACCCTGAAAACCAACCCCTCCCATCTGAAACACCTGGACCTGTGTTTAAAAAAAAAAAAAAAAAAAAAAAAAAAAAGCTGCAGGACTATTAAAATTGGTGTCTGAGAGTGCACACTGCAGACTGTAGACTAGGAGATCAGTAGAGGTTGGACCATCAAAGAGGTGAAACCAGACACTGAGTGACTTTTCGTGTAGCTCTCTTTCTCTCCATTTAAGTAGTCATTTACAGGTTCTACAACAGTTTAACTGCATCCTCAGTCATGGATCAAAGGTACAGACAAATATTTCCACCTGGCCATGATCAAACTTCTGTGTATAAGTGAACCTGGGCTGTGGAGACATTGTTCATCTGGGTATGTATTCATCACAGATGTCAATACCACTTCCTTCCTTTGTCATTCCTTCTTCCATTTTTTCATTCATTACTTCTTTCCCTCTTCACATTTCCCTATAATCTACATTTCTTCCCTTGTTTCCTGCTTCCATGTGTTTATGTTCCACTTCCATAACAACAATTCTATCATATGAAATTATAATGACCTATTTATCACCCGAGTCTCTAACACATCTTCAATCATATCACTAGTCATTGTACCACAGACAACACCCTAGAAACTACCAAGAAGCACAGAGCAACCTGCTTCTACCTCAAAAAGGTCTAGCGACTGGAAGTCTTCATGATTCTCATGAACCTAACATGTATTTAATTCATTTTTAAACCAGAGAACTGATCTGACAAGGATGATTACAATCTATCAAGAAATATGTTGGAACTGAACGTACCAGAACACCTGATAACTGAGCGTTTTCTGTTAGCGCTGCTTATGTAAAACAACAAAAATAGTGACGATGCATAACAACTGTAAATTCATACAAACTATTTCTTGTTCCAGAAGAAACTGAAGGACAATCCTGTTGTTAACTGCTTCCATCTTTGAATTCATTGCTGAGGTTGTCATCTTATAACTTGTTTGTACATGTTAACAATGTTAGAATGAATTAAACTTTACAAACATTAAACCGGTTAAAGACTTGGATGTTTTTTGTCTTACATCTGTATAGAAGGATTGCACTATTCACAGGAAGTGTGTTTTGTGTGTGGAATGAGCTCTTTGTTGCCCCTTGTGGCCGTTGATGGAAAATATTTTGCAGATCTTACAACCAGTCCAGCATCAGTGAGTGTTTTCTGGGAGGCAGTAATGAGCACATCAGGTTTGGTGCAGTACCATGAGGTGAAGAAGATACTGCATGAGATTTATTTAAAGGTGAGGTTTAGGTTTTATCAGGAGTGTTTTAAAACAGCATTTTTCAGTTTTACAAGAGAAAAACTTTATGTACAAAGAACAACAGGATGGTTTGGTAAAGTTAGTTAACTCCTCTGTTAATTAACCTCATAAGGCTGCACCCTCTCACAGTAAGCCAACTGTCACCATGGTAACCTGCTGATGCAACGAAAAAACTGAATTCACTGACTTTTTCTTTTGTTTGTCTTTATTTGTTTGGTCTAGAAACATTTCTTATCCTTTAACTCAAGTGGAAACATGAGAACACAAAATCCAGTGACATTTGAATGAAGTTTGGTGTGTTACAGTGTTAACGATAACAGCTGTGTTTTTTTTTTTTGTCCTGTTCTGAATCTGATCAGTATTTTCTGCTCTTACGGACATGGACTTGGTCCGACTGAAACGGGATCACAAATCTGATCTTTTAACATCTGTAAGTCTCTTCCTGCTCTTCTCTCTGTCATTGGCTGGACGGATCCTCAGACTCTCCCTTCTCCAAACATTTCAACCTAAGGCAACAAAAACCAGGTCCTGAGGGTTTAGACAGAAGTAAGCCTGATACCAAAAACTCAAAACAAATCTAAACCAGATCCTGACAGTCTGAACAGGTTCAAAGATTCTAAGTTTGGTTCTACCTCTGGAGACTGCTGTTGGTGAGTATAGGAATGAAGTTTGATGCTGAACTCACATTTCTTCTAGACTGGTGAGTAAACAGCTACTAATGCTAATGATAGTGTTAGCTATGTAGCAATGGAAAACTTGCATACAGCTCCCTTAAACCAAGTTAAGACCTTATCCTGGCAATGTGTTAACTAGATTGTGAGCATCCATACCGTCAGAATCTGGATTAAGATTGTTTAAAGGTCCAAACCATATCCTGACTGTCACATTTATACCAGGTCCTGACTTGGTATAAATCAGATCCTGACAGTCTGAACAGGTCTAACTAGTTCCTAAAAGTAACAGGGGTTAAACGTCAGACTGACCTCTGCAGGTGTTCGTCACAGAAGGAGCCCAGTCTCTGGATCTCAGACTGGAAAAAACTCTGGAAGACAAAGAGGGACAGAACCAGTCATGGATCAGGACTGAGATCTAAATGTGATCTGCATGCACTGCAACTTTTTCCCTCAAACTGAAATGATTTTTTCAATAGATAGTGACTTTTTTTTTTTCAAAATATCACTTATTCCTTCAAATGTTGCAACTCTGAGTGATGCTGACCAATAAGAGCCCAGTAACATTTTCTGTTACTGTAGTGTTAATGCAACTGTGGTATTACTGCCACTGTGGTGTTACCTTAGTGTTACTGTAACTGGAGTGTTAGTGTGGTGTTACTGGAGTGTTACTGTTACCGTGGGGTTGCTGTAGTGTTACTGTTACTATAGTGTTACTGTTACTGTGGGGTTGCTGTTACTGTGGGGTTGCTGTAGTGTTACTGTTACTGTAGTGTTACCGTTACTGTGGTGTTACTGTTACTGTAGTGTTACTGTTACTGTGGGGTTGCTGGGGTGTTACTGTTACTGTGGGGTTGCTATGGTGTTACTGTTACTGTGGTGATGCTGTAGTGTTACTGTGGTATTACCGTGTTACTGCAACTGTAGTGTTACTGTTACTGTGGGGTTGCTGTATTGTTACTGTTACTTTGGTGTTACTGTTACTGTGTTGTTACTGCAACTGTAGTGTTACTGTTACTGTGGTGTTAGTGTTACTGTGTTGTTACTGCAACTGTAGTGTTACTCTTACTGTGGCGTTACTGTAGTGTTAGTGTGGTGTTACTGCAGTGTTACTGTTACGTTAATGTTACTGTGGGGTTGCTGTAGTGTTACTGTTACTGTGTCGTTACTGCAACTGTAGTGTTACTGTTACTATAGTGTTACTGTTACTGTGTTGTTACTGCAATTGTAGTGTTACTGTTACTATAGTGTTACTGTTACTGTGTTGTTACTGCAATTGTAGTGTTACTGCAACTGTAGTGTTACTCTTACTGTGGCGTTACTGTAGTGTTAGTGTGGTGTTACTGCAGTGTTACTGTTACTGTGGGGCTGCTGTAGTGTTACTGTTACTTTGGTGTTACTGTTACTGTGTTGTTACTGTAGTGTTAGTGTGTTGTTACTGCAGTGTTACTGTTACTGTGGGGTTGCTGTAGTGTTACTGTTACTGTGTCGTTACTGCAACTGTAGTGTTACTGTTACTATAGTGTTACTGTTACTGTGTTGTTACTGCAACTGTAGTGTTACTGCAACTGTAGTGTTACTCTTACTGTGGCGTTACTGTAGTGTTAGTGTGGTGTTACTGCAGTGTTACTGTTACTGTGGGGCTGCTGTAGTGTTACTGTTACTTTGGTGTTACTGTTACTGTGTTGTTACTGTAGTGTTAGTGTGTTGTTACTGCAGTGTTAGTGTTACATTACTGTTACTGTGGGGTTGCTGTAGTGTTACTGCAACTGTAGTGTTACTGTTACTTTGGTGTTACTGTTACTGCAATTGTAGTGTTACTGTTACTACAGTGTTACTGTTACTGTGTTGTTGCTGTTACTGTAGCGTTAGTGTAGTTTCTCTCAGTACCAGAATCTGTGTGTTGGTGGAGTTCAGGTTTGTTGAGGTTTCATCTAGTTGGATCAGCTGATCAGTGACGCTGCTCTCAAACCTCTGCAGCAGCAATAACCTACAAATACAAAACACACATGTGTAGAGGACAGTCTCACTTTGTCTAATGAAAGAGTTTACACCTGAGATCCATCAATATGTGGGTGGTACCTGTGTTGATGGACAGCTGTGAGCAGCGTTGAAATGTGTTGTTGACAGTCTTTCAGAGACAGAAGAACCTCGTTCTCAACCTTCTTCCAGCAGCCCTGAAAACAGCTGACTTCATTAAATGATGCCAATAATCAGAACCAAAAATCAATAACTTTAACTGTGTGGTTACTGACGGTGAAGTGCTCTTCTAGTTGTGTTTTGAAGGTTTTGAAGGCAGCTGTGATGCCTGAAGTCAGGTCTGACTCTGGCTCCGTCGCCAGCTCATTCACAGGCTCCTCACCCTTTACATATGACCTCGCCCCTTTGCAGATTAGCCCCTCCTCTTCTGCAGATGGCCCTGCTCCCTCAGGTGAGCAGTCTGAGTAAAGGTGAGCAGCAGATTCAGTTCAGAAACTGAAGTAGATTTACATGAACTCTGAAACATAAGAATAAATGACAAATTACCTGTCATGGCAGAGTTAGACTCCTCCCCCTCTGGCTGAGGCTCCACCTTCCTCTTATGAGCTGATGTACCCTCAGTTTGGCTTGACAGGTAGCCTTCACACAGACAATCAAAACATTTTAGTAGATAAGACCAGCGTAAATTTCAAAACAAATAAACAATATTTTGACCACAGGTAAACTGAGGAAGCCCCGCCTCCTGTGGAATCACTTTTCCCCCAATGAGAAGAGTGCCTCTGATGGAAATAATAATGTGAGTCCAACAAGGTAAAGACCTGAGTCTGAAGCTCTCTTCCTGCCACTGCTGAAGACTTCCTGAAACAGGAAGAAGAAACAGGTGGTAAACAGGAAACATGTAATGTTTTCGCATAGGAGTAAAAGAGGCAGTGTACCTGTTGTAAAGAAGAGCTGCTTCCTCCAAATTCCTCTGTGTGTTCGTGTGAGATCTCCAGCTCTGCCCCCACAAGAACATCTATGTGAAACAGGTTAAAAACAACAAGCCCAGACTTCTTATCAGAACCAGACACTGTTTGATCAGGTGTTGAGGACGGGTCGACAATGAGTATCGATCCAGTCTACAGTCACTGTGGTTCATGGCAGAGCTCTGGATCCAGATCTGGATACCAGTGTAACCGATACCAGCCTCACTGTTCACCGTCCTGCAACTGGATCGCAGTTGGATTCACTCAATTCTAATGCTAGAACATTAAAACACCTGGCTTTTATTGTGAAAGTCACTGGAAACAGATGAGTGAAATATGCACCACCTGTCCTGACAAGAAGCCAGACCCCAGACACAAAGTCTACAGGCTGTTTACAGACAATTTACAATCCACAGACAAATAGTACATTGATATATAGTACATAGATATTATAGTTTACAGAATGGTCACAGTCTGTTAAACAGTCAGCGCAGACGTCTACATGGACATGACCGTGATGAAGCAGAGTCTTACCTGAGTCGTAGGTGGGGGACGAGTTTCTGATGCGATCAAACAGAAACTCCGCTTGGCTTCTTCCTGGATTCTGAAACAAACAGGTGAGTTTACCTGGCGATCATTAACAGTCATACACCTGTTTGCATCTGTACGTACCTGTGTCACAGAGCAGTCCTCCTCACTGCTTGGAGATGACAGAGGCAGAACTAACACACACACACACACACACACACACACACACACACACACACACACACACGATCATCTGGTGTATTGTTGATATTTGAAAAATTCTCCAATAATGTGATTGATTATCAGTTACTCAACATGTGAAAGTGAAGGTTTACAGATGGAGGAACACACTCACTCTTCAGGTGACTTTTCACCTGTGGTTTCTTCCTGCTGTAGGATCTACCATCCTGTCTGTTTGCAGAAGGGGGGGGCTGGACTGTACCACCTGTGTCTTTAACACAGGGGGAGCTCTCCACTTTCTGGAAGACAAATACAAAGGTGAAGATGGTGTGCGGGCAGGCGGGCAGGCAGACAGGCAGATAGGTGTGCAGACAGACAGACAGGTACCATGAAGACTCTCCCAGCAGCCTCCTCCAGCTCTCTCTGATGTTCACAGTTGAAGCTCAGCTCCACTGTCTGACCTGTGCTATTATGGTGCATGATGGGATTGTTCAGGCGGATGCTGAGGACCATCTCTGCTCCAGTGCATCCTGGGAGAACACACAATGGCTGTCACTGACAAACAGATCCAGAGTCAGCCATTAACAACACCTGTCCAGGTGTTGAAGTGGATGAAGAGAGAAGGACTGACCGTCGTGTTTGACCTGGAGACTGTAGTGATCAATGTCCTCTCTGAGCAGGTGGATGGATCCCCACAGGAAGCCCTCACACACACACACACACACACACACGTATGTGTATATACGTACAGTGTAGTACAGCGTAGTACAGCGTAGAACAGCGTAGTACAGTACACACTATGTAGTGTGGTACCTGAGGGTCATCGATGAAGAAGCTCACACACTGTGAGCCGATGTTAAAATCGATCCAGAACTCGTCCAGTTTATCGTCTTTTGGTCGAAACAGCTGCAGAAGAAGAAAACATGAGGTGGTCAAGTGACTTGTGATTTTTATGTAACAGGTGAAATGTTTTACCTCAGTGGAGTCCAGAAACACTCTGAGACAGGGGAAGGTGTAGACCCTGACAGGCAGAAGACAGGGAAAAATAACCTGAATAAACACTTATCTTAACAGTTCTGTTTCTCTGTCTCTTCTCTTTCTATTAATGTTTCATAAAGTTTATCACCTTCTCTGGTTGCCACGGTAACAGTTAACAAAGTTAAGGAAACGTCTGCAGTCCTGGAGAGAGACACAAGAAAAAAGACACAGGTATTCAGGCAGACAGATGTTCAAACAAACAGACAGGTGAACATACAGGTGTTCAGACAGAAAAGTGAGTCACTCACCACCTCAAAGTCTCCATCTCTGATGTCACAGAAAGCCTTGCTGATGTCACAGATGGAGAACCACTGATTGGCTCTCTGTTGTCGGTCCCTCCTGGGTGTCAAACGACACAGAGCCTCTGATAGGCTGACCTGTAGCTCGTAGTCTCAAACAACAACAACAACAACATTCAGAACTACTAACATGGACGCCTGGAAGAAACAATAGCTTGAGGCTTCTGTTGTCAGACAGCTGAGTTCTGAGTATTTTCTCTGTTTACATACACAGGTAAGAAACAGGAAGTGAACCTTTAAATTATCATCATTCTGTATAAGTGTTAAAATCTGATCCGATCTTCATCTCACAATAATGAACAAACACAATTTGTTTAAACTAATAACACATTAGTTGTGTTGTTCAAACATTCAGTGTGTGAACCTGGACTAACAACATGAACAGAAGCTACTGCAGTCAGGACTTATCAGACCTGGAGTCAGTGAAACCAGACCATAGGTTTAAAGACACTTAACACTTATAAAGAGAAACATCAGCTGATGTGATGCATCACAACAAAGATCTCAGACTGAAGATGAAGAAGAGTTCAGAACTTCAGTCACAGACTGTCTATAGATGAGATGATTCAGTGAAGTGCCATCCAGACTCAAACAGATCAACACTGATGAAGGTCAGAGTCACAGCTGAAGGTTTAAAGGAATCACTGGAGCTGATTCACATCCCTGTTCATCATGGAGCATATTGCTGAGCTGAAATTTGATTGAAACCGTTTGATGGACTGAAGTTGAGCTGTAGAGGAACATCAGCTCTGTGTTTGGAGTAAACCTCCTCCCACAGGTGGAGCAGGATCTGGGTCTCTGCTGCCTCTGGACTTGGACTAGGTTTCTTCAGGATCATGTCAGGGTGTCTGTCCCCCTGCTGAAGCTCAGGAGAAGACAATGAACCTAAACCTCAAAGTAAATCCACCTTCTGGAGTTGTCCAGTCAGACCCAGACCTGAACCCAGTAGAGCTGCTGTTACTGAGCTCAGAGAGAACACCTGTCTGACTGAAGCAGCTCTATAAGAAGAATGGTCCAGACCTTGTTCTGAACACTGAGCAGGTCTTATCAGCAGCTACTGAAGATCTGGTTTAAGGTACAACCAGGTTTTAAATCAAGGCTCACTTCCTGTTTCCAGAGCTGAAAGGTTCAATAAAGACCCAGAGATTAGAAGTGTCTGACATCAGAGACGCTGAGTCTGTCCTGATGAAGACCAGATCAGATTTAGGACCGGTTAAAACCAGATCAGATATAGGACAATTTAAAACCAGATCAGAATTAGGACAATTTAAAACCAGATCAGATTTAGGACAATTTAAAACCAGATCAGATCTAGGACAATTTAAAACCAGATCAGAATTAGGACAATTTAAAACCAGATCAGAATTAGGACAATTTAGAACCAGATCAGATTTAGGACAATTTAGAACCAGATCAGATTTAGGACAATTTAAAACCAGATCAGAATTAGGACAATTTAAAACCAGATCAGATTTAGGACAATTTAAAACCAGATCAGATTTAGGACAATTTAAAACCAGATCAGAATTAGGACAATTTAAAACCAGATCAGATTTAGGACAATTTAAAACCAGATCAGATTTAGGACAATTTAAAACCAGATCAGAATTAGGACCAGTTAAAACCAGATTAGTTGGGCTCTTACAGTAGCTCCTGTTGGTCACATTAATCTCTATGCAGATGACACTTATCTACATTAAACATCAAAACTCACCTCCAACTGTCAGGACCACCTCTGCCACCTGTGATCTGTCAGACAGGTAAACAGACAAGTAAACAGTCAGACACACAGGTAAACAGTCAGACAGACATATAGGTAGAGAGACAGTTGGATGGAACAGTCAGTGCCGAGCTGAGAGATATAGAAACATGGTCTTGTGGACTTGGGGACGGGGGGGGGGGGGGGGGGGGGCGGCACAAGACGTCAACAACACTGATCAGATTTCACATTAAAACACTTTCATGCTGAAGTCTGGGTCTTGGATCTGAATGTTCTCCAGTCTTACAGTATGTGGTTCTGGTTCAGGTCGTTCTGGATCAGTCTCCGCTGCTCTCGGCTCAGAGACTCCAGGACGCTGTTAAAAGTTCTGATGGCCTGAAACAAGAAAAACAGCAGAAAAGTTCCTGATAGCAGACCACATCACAGACCAGGACAGACCATTAGAGACCAGTACAGACCACTAGGGAGCATTAAATGAATCAGGCGTTTTTGATGGTTTCCATGGTTACCTCCAGTCGCAGTGGAAAGTGGATCTCTGGTTCCAGAGAGAACTGAGCCAAGTGAAGAAGAACCACAGACAGCTGGCTGACTGAGAGACAGACAGGTGGACAGACTGGTGAGTTTAGAAACCAACACAAAGTGAATAAATTCTGACTGAAGATCAACAACAATAAATATATAAACAAACCTGGTAGAGAGGCCTGACCCAGCAGCTGGCAGACAGACAGGCAGACCGACAGAAAGGCAGCAAGAGAGACAGACAGGCAGTGAGACAGACAGAGAGAGAGAGAGAGAGACAGGCAGAGAGACAGATAGGCAGACAGTAAGACAGGCAGAGATACAGACAGGCAGCGAGACAGACAGAGAGAGACAGGCAGAGAGACAGATAGGCAGACAGTAAGACAGGCAGGGAGACAGACAGAGAGACAGGCAGGTAGACAGACAGACAGTTAGTTTCTGCCACAGACTGAAGTAAGAATCAAAGCCTTAGAACTAGATAAAATAGAATCTACAGAGGTTAAACTTTACAGTAACTGGTGCACATACAGTCCATTACACTGCTGAGGACCTGGTCCAGAGGTCCTGGACCAAGAGACATGGTTGTCATGACAGCACACCAGGGTCATGCTCATTATGTGGCACATAAACAAGATCAAGTTTGATTGACAGCTGCAATGGGACATGTGAGGACAGAGTCATGTGACCTGAAGTCTCTTCTATTCCTGTCTGTGAAACTGTGTCCTCGGTCTCTCAGCCGTCCGTCTCCTGCATCTCCTCCCAGGTCAGGACTCTAATTGATAAGGGTTCTGATGGACCTGGGCTCGGACAAGACCTGGTCCTTGGCAGTCCCCCATCAGAGCCTCTAAGGATGAGCTGATGGTTACAACAACTTCAGGTCCTGGATGAAGACGGATTCTCCAGGGTCTCAAACCCGTGATGTCCAGGTCTATGGTCTTGAGTACAGGGTTCATGAGGATCATGCCCTAAACGGTTCCCATGTCATGGTCACAGGTCCACAAACCCAGTCCATGACCAGGAGAGAACAGAGCTTTGAAATTTGTCCAGCCGGACAGGAAACCTTGGCAGGACAGGAAGGACATGAGTCCTCTGCAGGTCCATGAACCTTCATCCAGACCGGTTTCACCGAAGGACCTGGTGCTGGATCAAACCGAGCAAAGGTGAGCAGTACGTCCATGAGGTGCACTACTGAGGTTCACCTCTCAGTCTAAATCTGTCTCATGTGGTCGCACCTTACCTGGGCAGACCAAACCTGCTGATTGGCTGAAAACAGTACAAGCTCACCTGTGCAGTGGACAGGTGACAGGGAAGTGAGTAAAAAAGCAAGAGACTTCATTTCCCAGCATGCTCCTCACCAGGAAGTAGTCGTAGAACTCCTCAGTCAGGCTTAGGAGGGGGGCGGAGCTTTTATTGAGGTCAGAGGTCAGCAGGTTACGCACAGCTTCAAACCACAACACCACCTACATAAACAAACAATAAACAAACAAAACCTATGTGGTAAACAAACAACTAGAAATAACAATACAAATTTTCTTTATTTTTGTTCTTTGTTAGTAAACAGAATTACTGTAATAGTTATTGATAATAGATTACCACAAACACACTGTGTAAGTAGATGATCAGACCTTTGCAGTCAGGCCGTGGTCCAGCAGCGTCTGCAGGTCATCTCTGTTCTCAGACACACTCTCTAAAGACTTCAACACAACCAGGACTCTGCTGAAACCGGATCCACACAGACTCTGCAGGAGGTCACAAACAACCACACAGGGTTCATTCAGAAACAGGCACACACCATTTCCATGGTGACTGTCCCGTTACCTTGGTAACCAGTTGGTCAAGCTTGGTGAGGGTGGTACTGGTCAGTCCTTCATACTGGAGCACAGAAACCAGACGAGACGAGTCTCCACGGAGTAGACAGTCCTCCATCTGGACCTGAAACTGTGAGACACACACACACACACACACACACACACACACACACACACACACACACACACACACACACACACACACACACACACACACACACACACACACACACACACACACACACACACGATTTGTGTGTCATTTCACCTCGCTGTGATTAAAGACTAGGGTTGTTTTTGATGAATTAATTTGACATTGTCCATAAAGAAACTTCCTGCTCTTTTATTTTCTTTGCTCAGAGAAACAACAACTAATCCCCCCCCCCCCCTTTTTTGTTATTTTTGTTTATTTAAAAAAAAAAAAAACTCTCTCTGTTGGATTAAATCTCTTGTTAATTATGACGGACAACGGGGGCGCTGCAGCCCGCAGGGGGCGCTGCAGCCCGCAGGGGGCGCTGCAGCCCGCAGGGGGCGCTGCAGCCCGCAGGGGGCGCTGCAGCCCGCAGGGGGCGCTGCAGCCCGCAGGGGGCGCTGCAGCCCGCAGGGGGCGCAGCAGCCCGCACTGAGCGACACAGGGGGACAAAATAAGAGAAACACCTGCAGCCGCTGATTTCTACAGGTTTACTTCTCTGAACTGAAACATGAACATCGTCTCAGTCTGACGCCTAAACACAAACAAACATCTTTAAATGACGTGAACTGGCGTCACATTTCATCCACTCACGTTGTTTCCCGGAGAAAGAATTCAGCAGAAAAAGTTTGTTTGTTGTTTTCTGGTAAAAAAGTCGATTTAACGAAGAGGATATAAACCAGTGAACGTCTCGTGCGATCCGGACAAACGGAGTTTAACTGAAAACACGAAAACAACCCGCTTTGTTTACCATCGTGTCTCCTCTTCTGCTGTAGGTGTGTCGGGAACGCGCACAGCTGTCGCCAATTAACTCATCAGGGCGTCGATGCAGCGCTGCAGCAGCGGAAAGAGAATATAGTCCCTACAGCGGCGGAAGGATATCAGCGTTATTTTAACTTCTTCAAACAGCAGGAAATTTATTTCTGTCATTCTATGTATGAACCTGAACCTGACACACACCTGTCATCACACACCATCAGCGTGTGTGACAATGACTGTGGTGACTGTTTTTTTTATTATTTTCACCTGATGATCAAACTGTTGTTCGGTAAAGGTGAAGGTTCATCAGTTCTTTAAATATTCAGAACAGACAGACAGTCGTCAAGTAGAAGCTGCAGTCCTCTTTGCGTCCTCTAATTGATGACAAATGAGTTTGTTTGTTTTGGGAGAAACACTGAAATGTTTACACAACACACACACACACACACACACACACACACACACACACACACACAGATTTCTTGAATCAACAGCTTTAAAACCTGAAACACTGAAAACATGAAGAAACTCCAGGGACATCAGAAACACACTAATACGCACTAATACACAACAGATACACAACTAATACACAATAATACACAGTAATACACACTAATACACAACTAATACAAACAAGCTACAATCTAAACGTGACAGAAAACTCGTAACTTCAAACTCTCAACAGTTTGAGTTGATTCATCAAATTAATAAATAATCAATATTATCATTGTTCCTTCCTTCCTTCCTTCCTTCCTTCCTTCCTTCCTTCCTTCCTTCCCTCTGCCTCCTTCCCTCCTCCTCATCCTCCTCTTCGGAGGCTCGTGACTGTCTCACCTGTTCATTCACTTCTACCTGAGACTCACCGGAGCTGCACGCGTTGTCTGGGCAGGAGGACTCTCGCGGGGATTTTAACATTTTATTTAAAAAATAAAAAATAAAACTCTGAGCAGCTTCCGGTTCGACACATTTCAGATAAAAACTTCATCTTTTTTATTTTTAGACGTTATTTTGAGGACTCCCGGTTCAGGTCTGATCCAGTTTCTACTTACTCTCTAATATTTTACTGTCTGAGCTAAATCTGGAGGTTAAACGGGATCCGGATCAGAACCAGTAAGTGGACTAAGGAGGACCAGGACCAGGACCAGGACCAGGAGGATGTCCCGGGCGGACGAGCGGGAAGAGGCAGACTGTGTGTGTTCGGTCGGAATGAAGTTAACATGGGACATCAACGACCCCAAATTGCCGCAGGTAACCATAAACTGATCGATAACTGATCGATACAGACAATCAGAGACACGGAGAATCTACCGATCTACACCTGGACTTTAACTGAAAGACGTTTGAGCTCAAACAGAAACGAGTCCGTGCAGATTCGTTTCTGATCAAACTGACTTCAGGTTTAAATTCTTATAAAAACATCAAACATGAAATAAGCATTTTATTAAAGTAACAAAATAAACATTTTTATTAAAGCCTGATAGTGAAGCTTTAAAACCACAATCATGAATAATCAAGGAATAATTCAACTTGTTTAAATAGAAGGAAAACTGCACTGAGTTTTGTTGGAGATTGAATCACATCATTTCTTCAAAAGGACCAATGAAATTAATAGAAATTAAAATCTCAAAGTTTGCTCACAATGAACAGCGTGGAGAAGCTTTAAAAGAAATGTAGGTCTGAACAGAAAGTGTTTCCAGATAACATGAATAAATTAACATTACATGGTTTTCTTAAATAGGATATAGAGCTACTAGCTGATCATAATATTTTAGACATATTTTAGTTTTGACTGATTTAAGGCAAAAGTGAAATATATTAGAATAAGATAAGTTTTAAGAAAACATTTACACACCTGAAGGTAAATGTTTAGATCATGACATAGAGTGATAAACTATAGAGAAAGTATAACATAAACAAATAAAAATAAAACATGAAGATTTTATTAAATGGTCAATAAATAAATAAAAAACGCACAATTTGCTATGAGGCTAAAATCCTGAGTGGAGGATGGAGGAAGGTGGAGTCCTGAATGTTTCTAAAATCCTGAAAAAAACTATCTAGAAAATCTTTTTTTATCAAAAAAAATGAGAACAGGTTTAATGAACATCTCCAAAGTGACAACATGCTGATAACTGATCAATAATCAAACGTGATTCAACACTGAACATGTCTCTGTTGAACAAGGATTTAAACACCTGAAATAAGTGAATATTGTAACTTTCTACAGTCACCAACAGAAAAATGAAAATAAAATAAAACAGATGTAATATCCCACAGTGAAGCTTTAAAACATCTGAACACATTGAAATACTGTGGAAGGTAATGTCCGTCCACTCAACAAACATGCTCAGTGTTTATCTGTGATTATTGATCAGTTATCAACGTTTCCTTCACTGAACATGTCTGTTATGTTGATAAAAATATCATTTTAGCAGATGAATCCAGCAGAAGCAGAGATGAGATCAAACTCTGTTTATGTTTGAACTAAAATGTTACATTTCACTTCTTATTTAAGTTGGTCATCATATTTCCTCCAAACTGTTTCATTCTTTTAAATACCAAATAATTGTTTTCTTTCTTTCTTTCTTTCTTTCTTTCTTTCTTTCTTTCTTTCTTTTTCTTTCTTTTTTGCTCAAAACAAAAAAAATTGTAAAATGTTCTCGATGAGGATTTTTACTGATCCTGTACAACTTCAAAGAGTAAATTATAAAATCACACATTTTATTTATTAATTGAACCATTCAGATATTTTACCTGTAAATATTTTCTTATTTCCGGACACCATGGTCTTACTGTTGTTTGTAGTCTGGTGTGTAAATGTATAAAGATAATAAATCCCTTTTATTTGAAATGATTTAGTTTTTACTACTTTTTAAAAAATAAAACAAACTTGTCTTCATGGTGTGAGAGAAAAGAAATGAAGGATAAGATCCTCCAACCAAACTATCTACACCTTTCAGAGGAATTAAGAACATGAATATACAAATATATATATATATATATATATATATATATATATATATATATATATATATATATATATATATATCATATAATATCATATTTTCTATTTCTCTGAATATTTTTGGTGTATCAAAAATCTGAAGCGCAGTATTCCTAGAATCGGAGAGGAACAGAAATATTGTAGTGCAGATGGTTAGAAATGACATTATAGGATTCTAATCTGGAATAATTAGAAGAACGTTAACGTTGTTTCATGTTTTACTCTGCTGACATCAGAGGATGAAGATGGCAGCTTTACATTTTGATTTATGTAAAAAAAACAACAACATTTAAACAGTAAAATGTCGACAGTAACTGATGATTCCTCAAAGGAAATACATGAAATCAGTTTGTAAATTACATTTAAATGAATGAACATTTGAAGAAGACAATGAAAGTGTTCAGCAGTTAAAAAAAAAAAGATCAATCAGAAAATGAAATGATTATGAAATTAATCTCAGTAATAAATACTGAAGACTCTGTCATCAGTTGGAAGGTTTCTGAGGTTATTTGAAGGTTGTGTGTGTGTGTGTGTGTGTGTGTGTGTGTGTGTGTGTGTGTGTTGTAAGACTCGGCTGACTCAGCTCTTCACTCCGTTGTTGCTCAAACAGTAAAAACTGGTTTTTATATTTTTGTTTTCAGTGAAACCAAAACATGAAATTGAGAGTTTTTCAGGTCGCACGTCTCATCCAGATCAGCTCTCACACTCATCAACAGCTCACACAGTTTTACCACCAATAATATATATAGGATATGTAATATATAATGTATGGAAACAAAATATAAAATATTGACAAGAGAAATACTTTGATTTTCTTTGACAGAGTTTGGTTGTCCTTTGGGACATGGGGAGTTCACATTCACTGACAGGCATACTCATTATTCATACGACTTATTCAGACTAGGTATATTTGAATTTGACTCATTCTAAATTTTCTTAAATACCCAGAAACTGTACACAATTTGATTGGAGACTATAATCAATAATTCTTCAGGTTCTGCTGAACTCACGACCTCAGTGTTTTTAAGATCCAGTAAATGACCTTTACATAAAACAAGAGAAACATCAAATTGGCAGCATTTAGTCAAAGAGGTTATTAAAGGTCATAAAAATTAAATAAATAAGATAACTCAAGTTGAGAGGTGAGACAATATACTGATCATCAATAATCAATAATGATATTAATAGTATGCTGAATGATAAAGAACCAGTCCTGACCTGTTTGGAGAAAACACTTGAACTCAAGTAGACTGTCAGTGTAAAGCATAAAAAGCCCTGGAAACAAAAGAGGGTAAGTGGCTCTTGAGTAGTCTGTGTGACAGATGAGCCCTGCCACAGATTGATTTACTTGTTATTATTTATCAAATAAGCAAAACAAATGATTAACTAATAAAATAAGATCCTTTAATACAGAATAAGAGGAATACTTTTACTGTGAGTACTTCAAGTACATTTAGCTGCTAATACTTTAGGACAAGTATTTATAATCATAAATGTGCTTAAAGTATTAACAGGAAAGTACTTGTGCTACATCAGTCATTCCCTCCTGGTGGTTTGGAGGTATTTAAACAGTGTCTCACTGTTGTAGTTGGTGGAGATGCTGCTGATTGAACATATTTAATATTCTGCTGATACCTTGATTCTTATATATATATATATATATATATATATAAAATATATTATATACAAAAACCCCAATGCATATATATATGTATATGTTCTAGGTTATAAAAAGCGGGGAAGAATATGTTCAAATATATAAAAATATATAAACCATCTCTCAGCAGAAGAACTTTTTGTATAGAAACATATATGATAATTACTTTAATGAAAATCTACTGTTAAAACAATATGACAAGGATATGTTGTTTTTCTATGACAGAAAACTGAACATGTTCAAACTGCTGCTCGCAACCATACATTATTTATTCACTGAACAATCCATCAGAAAAGAAAATGTCAGACGTGTTGATGATGCAGTCTGACAGTTCTCCTGAGACGAGACTGAGGTTTTCTGTCTTAAAAATGAAAGTAATTAAATAAAACAGCCCTTAAAAACTAAAGCAACTTTTCAGCCAATGCAGTCGTTTTTCATTTCTATGTGTAGATACTGTGTATAAATATTAATATGGACCAAAATAAACCAAAACCAGACACAGAGTCTACAAGAGCAGGACCACAGGGTGGGGGAGCTGAAACTGTGACCCAGGTTTAGACTGAGTGGATGTGATCAGGTTGTGTTGAGGTTCGAGTTGTTTTAAGACTTCAGATTAGTGTCTCTCTGTTTTATTATTGTTTCAATAACTACCAAGCAGCTAAACTAAGATAAGCTAAAACAAGCTAAAATAAGAAGAATAAGACAAACTAAGTTAAGCTAAGCTAGCCCTATTGGTTCAGATTGTTTTCAGCTTCTCACTGAGCTGCTGTTGATTCTTCAACAGATCAGAACGTGATCAAACAGACTGAGAACCAGCCAGGAAGTTATTTATTTATTTGTTTGTTTGTTTGTTTGTTTTTGTTTGTTTGTTTATTCATTCATTAGTTCATTCATGTGGATCCTCATTAGCCAACGTAGAAACGACTCTTCCTGAGGTCCACACAAGTAAACATTACATCATAATACAAACAAACAACAACAAACGTGTCATTAACATCAAAGGAAAACAACAAACCAAAAACAAAAAGCACACCTGTTCACCTGTCTGTCTGTTAACCTGTCTGTTTGTTTACCTGTCTGTCCATCTGTCTGTCTGTCTATCTGTCTGTTCACCTGTCTGTATACCTGTCTGTCTATCTGTCTGTCTTGTCTATCTGTTCACCTGTCTGTCTGTATACCTCTCTGTCTATCTGTCCATTCATCTGTCTGTCTTCACCTGTCTGTCTGCAGGACACGAAGCAGTTTGACCTGTTCCAGGAGTGGACAGATGGTTATGTCCGCTACATCTACAGCGGTGAGAAATATTTGTTAAAATTAAATCTGTCAAATTAAAAAGTTGTGATGTAGATTCAGTTCATTAAGGTTAAACCAGCTAACTGTTACAGCTAACTGCTACACCTAACAGTTAAAGCTAACGGTTACATATAAGTCCTTGTCTTTGTTTTCCAGCTGAGGATAAAAATGCTCAGCGCCACCTGTCTGGCTGGGCGATGAGAAACACTAACAACCACAACTGTCAGATCCTGAAGAAGTCCTGTCTGGGGGTAGTAGTCTGCTCACGAGGCTGCACGCTGCCGGATGGATCCAGACTACAGCTGCGCCCCGCCATCTGCGACAAGGCCCGGCAGAAACAGCAGAGTAAGAAAACCCCAAACCAGAACCTGTTGACCCTCCACCTGTGCTGATGCTCACCAGAATGGACTCTGTGTTTCAGAGAAACTGTGTCCGAGCTGTAACGCCGGTCTGGAGTTGCTGCCATGTCGCGGTCACAGTGGTTACCCCGTCACCAACTTCTGGAGAGTTGATGGAAAGGCCATCTTCTTCCAGGTGAGCTAACATGCTAAACATGCTAACTGGCACTCTAAAAACATCTAAACCAAAACCCAGATGTCTAAACAGAACCAGGTCCTGACAGTGTAAACAGGTCTAAACAAGGTCCTGGACATGAGTCCAACAGGCTGTGGCAGTATGAACGAGTAAGGATTGAGAACAGATACTGGTCTGAACAGGTTTGAACCAGGTCCAGATAGTTTAACAGGACTAAATTAGAACAAAGTCCTGATGGTCCAAACACATCCAAAACCCAGACCTGGTTGCTGTGTCCTCTGATATTGATCTTGTTTATTGTTGTTGTTATAGTCATTGTTGTTTTTTTTGTGGTCCTCCAGGCTAAAGGGGTCCATGATCATCCCAGACCAGAGTCCAAGTCTGAGACTGAAGCCAGAAGAAGTTCAGTGAAGAGACGAGTCAGTTCCCCTCCGTTCACACCTAAAAGACGACTGATCGAAACACAGGTCAACAACAACAACAAACAACAACAGCTGTTTGTTGATGTTAGTGTTTTTTGTTTGTTGTTTACTTTTTATTTGTTGACTGCTTCAGGCTCTGGGTCCCACCCTCCTCTCCTGCGTCGAACCAGCAGACAGAATCTCCTTCATTGAACCAAACTTCCCGCAACATTACCCAGCATTCCAGAGCCCAGAGCCCTACTACAACCCTCACAATGCACTGGGAGAGACCCCGCCCACACTGCAGAAACCAGCCAATCCCAGGCTTTACATGGGACGGCCCGGCTATGAGTTTCAAGGATACCTGACCTCACCTTCGTATCCTGTGACCTCTGACCTCTGTGACCCCAGGTCAGTCTCACATACAATCCAGATCCTGGTGGTGAAAAATGGTCTAAACCAGTTCCTAAACCAGAACCTGACAAACTGGTGTAAACCAGACCACATTCCTGGATTTATGAAAAATGTTTAAACTGAATCCTGATCTAAACAGTTTAATGAGATTGTAACAGTCTGAAGAGATATAAACCAGATTCTGGGTGTAGTGTAAAGCACATATTGACAGTCTAAACAGACCTAAATCAGATTCTGGTTTGTGTTTAGGGTGGCTCCTGTCTTGGGTTCCTCCTCATCCTCATCTTCGTCGTCGGCTCCTCTGTCCTCCTCGTCCTCCTTTGACCCCCCGACGAAACCTCCTCCAGGCTGGAAGGAGCTGCTGAAGAGCTCCGCCCCCTATGGCGACAACCACCATTACTATAGTGCCGAGTACCCGTGCCGTTACCCTGGCAACACCCCGGGGTCCCCCGCAGCCCTGCAGACCATCATCACCACAACAACCAAGGTGAGTTGGGTTTGGTAAGGGGGTAGAACTGAAACCCAGGTCTTGTGAGGCAATGAGAAGACAGTAGGCTCTCCAGACATGGGTCACATCTTTAGAGGAGGCAGTTTAGGGTCCCAGTGAGTCAGGTGGGTCCAATCTTGTAGGATCCACCAAATTTAGGTGCTTTATGTATTTTATTGTCCCAGGAGTCAGGAACACTTAGTCCAGAGCCTCAGGTGTACCACTTCCTTTAGAAGTGAGGTGTGATGACACATCTGACACCTGGAGACCTGCCTCTCTTCTCATTGGCTGAAAACCTGGGGTGGGTCTGCTGCTGTCAGGGATTAAACCTCACATTAACTGGAATCCTGATCCTCCTCAGGTCTCCTACCAGCCCTGTCCCAAGCCTCCTGCAGCGCTCCCGCCTTATCAGTCATGTCCAAAACCTCCAGCCGGCCTCCCATCCTACCAGCCGTGTGCTCCCCCAAAACCTCCGGGCCTCCCCGGCTGCTCCTCCCTGCTGGACGACACCTCCTCCTCCTCGTACTCCACGGAGGTGAAGGTGTCCGAGGAGTCGGGTGGAGTCATCAAGTCTCTGTCGTTTCAGCCCGAAGCTCTGCAGACCAAAACAGAGCGGGCTGACGGCTACGACTACCGCTACACCTACCCCAACACGTACCGCTACGACGACTACTGATGCAGCGCTACCTCCACAACGTTACGACAACGACTGTTACCACAATGACTGTTACCACGACTGCTGATACTGCTGAAGATACTGTCTCTATAACCACTGCCGTCAGGACTGAATTGTCAATCAACACAGACCCTTTTCCATCGCCTCCCTGTAGCGCCCTGTTCAGGACAAGAGCGGCCAGCAGGAGGTCTCATAAACTCAAGGCCCAACTTACTGTTTCTGTGGCTTTCAGTCACATTTTGTGGCCTTTCTCAGTGAGTGGAGCTAAGTGATGTGCCACTTCCTGTCAGGGTCCCCAACAACTTCATGTGCCACTTAATAACTAAATAACTCCATCTGCTGAGGAAGACTCTGAGGTGTGGCTGAAAGCTTCAACAGTGAATAGACTAAAGTGTGAAGCTGATCAGGATTTTGAACCAGGTCTTCATTTTAAAAACCGGTTTCTGTAAAACTATCACTCATTAAATGATGTTTCTGTTGTTTGGGTTATTTATTGAAGCAGTTAGACCTCCAACCACACTGAACCTGGACTGAAGTGGGCTGATATGGACTGAATTAATCAGTTGTATTGGTACATCAAAGGAGGATCCAGAACCTGTTAATTAAAAACAGGAAATACCATTTAAACAATGTCAAAACCGACAGAATTAAAAGTCTGTAAAAGTCTGTGGGTCCTTTAACGTTGTTTCTGGATGAAATAAAAATGTTTGAGAAGCTCTGACCTGAGATTCAGATTGTTACAGTTTCTCTTCAGCAGGTCGATGATGAGTTCACCTCCACTGAACACACTTTAGTAGAAACAGGTTCACACACCTGAGGACTGGATGTTACCTTCACCTGTACAGAACATACAGTCAACTGTAAGGACCTGGACACTCAGTCCTGCTCCAGACTCACCTCCAGTCCCTGACTTCACACTGCACTTCACATGTACTGCGCAGCTTGTCTGTCACACAAGTACCAGCTCCATTTGGTGTCAGGACTGTCTACAGGTGGACCGGCGTCCCCTCTGGGGTCTGGAGCCTCAGAGTGAGAACCTGCAGCAAAGGATCAAAGAGCTGGTGTTTGGATGTCGGCTGGTTTCAGTCTGTATGAGTAATAAATGTTGTTTTGACAAGAACGCGTCAGGACAGGAATCACTCTGCTGTCCTCACTGTGAACCTTTAAAACCCTCAAACCGCCTCCCCCCTCCTCCCCCCTGCTCCTCTCTTTCACTACCTTCCATTAAAATCACTCATTTGTCGCTGTCTTCCTTGCCTCACTCGTTACCTTCCCTTCAGTTTACATTAGCGTCCATCAGTAGATAATTCTGTTGATAACCACCTAGTCTGATCTAGGTTCTCACTCTGTGGTTCTACCTGGAACCTGGAGAACATTTCAACTGTGAACCCTGGTACTGTTTCACACAGGTGAGAGCATCAGGTCAGAGTGAGTGACCATCACCAGAGGGATGTAGCTTTCAACCTACAGGTGAGAATGACAGGTTACATCTGCCAGTTAAAAGTGAGAGCGACAGGTGAGTGTCCAGGTGAATGTCAACCTGCACAGGTGAGAGTATCAGAGGGTCGAGGTGAGAGCTGACCAGGTAAAGACAGAGCAACAGGTGAGTCTCCAACTTCAGGTGAGGCCAAAAAACAAGTGAGAACCTGGTCAATGTCCATCATCAGATGGTAGAACCCGCTGAGTGTCAACATGAGGACGAGATCAGCCAATGAGGTGATGTTGTGTGACTCACTTCCAGGTAAATGTGAGTTCATGTGAAATGCTCTCCACTGACTGGCTGATGGTTTTGTAGATGAGACTTGTAGGTGAAAGATGTTTTGAAGCTGCAGCAGCTCTCAGCCCGTCAGCCAACGCCTCACCTGTCTCTCACCTGTGAACCAGGTGAGCCGAGTGCAGATAATCCTGAGCTGTGTAATTCTATCCTTTCACCTCATCCTGTCTTCTTATCATCTGATCTCCCTCCTCTTCTTCCTCTTCTTCTTCTCTGCTGATCTCCATCACTGCTTTTTCACACGCAAATCATCTCATCCCTCCACCTCTTCTTCTTCTCCTCCGCTGAATAAGTTGTCCCATCTGCAGACATTAGATACCTGTCCAAACAATGACATAGCTGCCCCCCCCGCATCCATCTCCTCTGCTCTGATGTGGCTCCGCACTAATGGGTGTTTTCAATTTGATGCTACATGGTTGTGATTTCCAACAGACACAGACGGACTGAGACTTAGCAGCTGAAGAAAGAGTCAAAGACACAAGGAGGAAAAATAAACTCTTTTCGTCTGACTCATTAATAAAGATTCATCTTCATTAAACAAATTATCTGCTGAAACAACAAAACCATCACTGAAATCACATGAAAGTACAACCTCAGTGCCACAAACACCTGTTGACCTGTGATCACCTGGTACCTAATGCAGCATGGCAACACAGATGAGGCCACACTCAGTTCCCTGGCTACAGGACCTTGTTCTGAGGAGCAGACAGTGGACCAGGTGAGACCAGGAAACTATTTCAGTCTTAGGTCCACCTGTACATCCAGGAAGTAAACCATTGCTCACATACCTGCAGATTAAACAGAACATGAAGAAGAGCCTGATGAACATTGGTGGTCCAGCAGGTTCGATGTGCAGTCTGCATCACATATTGTGTCAAAGTCCTGACTCAGTCAGACCTGAACCTGGACATGTGGATCTGGTTCAGTGTGACATCACTTCCTGTTAATGTCATCATCTCTGATGTCCCTCTAGAATAAAGCTCCAGAGAAACAGAGTCTGTAGAATTTCATAGAGAATCCTCCAGTTTTTAAGTTTCCTTCAGTATCACAGTAAAACATCAGATGCAGATGGGAAGTGATCACAGCTGATCACAGCTGATCACAGCTGTTACACAGGGCTCATGTTCAGTGGACATGAGGCTGTTATTGGTCAAAGTTCAACTTGAGGTGAACGATCTGTTCTTCAACCCTGCGACTGAATCCACCATTTTCAACTGTGCTGTGACCGAACCTTTAGTCTGCTGACACAAAGAGGGATGATGGGGGGGGTGGGGGGGGGGGGGGGGGGCAGGCGGGACCCCTATAAACAAATAGCTCCTGTAGAAAGAAATGAAAATCATATCAGCTTCAAAGCCAAAAAAGCAAAACTCTGGAAACAAAGATGAAGGACAAGATAAAAACTATCGAACTGCACTAATACACAGGATGTCATGTGAGAGTTTACCAGTACTGGAGTGTGTTTGTGTGTTGTGTTGTGTGCATTTTGTGAATGTGTGTGTTACCTGCAGTGTTCATACCTGCTGTTTTTGGTTCCGTGAGAAGTCTTATCAGAGCAGGACGACTCATAGAAATGTACTGTCTTCTTAAAGAGGCATGACAGTGCCGGTCTGATCTCTATCTGCTCAGCTCAGAGCATCACGGCTGATACCATCTCTCAGCCAGATGATGTGTGCAGGAAAAGTTTAGCAGCTCCCCAGAAAATCAGGATATTTTTGTGACTCAGATGTTGATAAGATGTTTAGAGGCTGGAGAATCACTGAGAGTTTCTTTAAAGTGCTGTAGTTCATGTTCAAACAGGACCTTCAGACCAGACCTCAACCACTATGGTTGTACAGTGGTGCTGCTGCGTTCAGGATCAGCTGAGCATCCCACAAAGTTTCTGTCCAGGTGTTTATGTGTTCAACTTTTGTTACAGTGCATATCAAAAAACAACAAATAGGTTACCACTACTTTACTTTACTTTTGAAAAAAACTGGAACAATACTGCAGTTACAGTAGAGTTACAGTAGAATTGCAGTAGTTGCAGTAGAGTTGCAGTAGTTGCAGTAGAGTTACAGTAGTTACAGTAGAATTGCAGTATAGTTGCAGTAGAGTTACAGTAGAAATGCAGTATAGTTGCAGTTGAGTCACAGTAGTTGCAGTAGTTACAGTAGAGTTGCAGTAGAGTTACAGTAGTTGCAGTAGAGTTGCAGTAGAGTTACAGTAGAGTTGCAGTAGAGTTACAGTAGAATTGCAGTATAGTTACAGTAGAATTGCAGTAGTAGAGTTACAGTCAAGCTGCAGTAGTTGCAGTCGAATTACAGTAGAGTTGCAGTAGTTGCAGTATAGTTACAATAGAGTTGCAGTAGTAGAGTTACAGTAGAATTGCAGTAGTTGCAGTAGAATTGCAGTAGTTGCAGTAGTTGCAGTAGAGTTACAGTAGAATTGCAGTATAGTTGCAGTAGGGTTGCAGTAGTTACAGTAGAATTGCAGTATAGTTGCAGTAGAGTTGCTTTAGAGTTACAGTAGAGGTGCAGTATAGTTGCAGTAGAGTTACAGTAGTTGCAGTAGAGTTGCAGTAGAGTTACAGTAGTTGCGGTAGAGTTGCAGTAGTTATAGTAGAATTGCAGTATAGTTGCAGTAGAGTTACAGTAGTTGCAATAGAGTTGCAGTAGTTACAGTAGAGTTGCAGTAGTAGAGTTACAGTCAAGCTGCAGTAGTTGCAGTCGAGTTCAAGTAGAGTTGCAGTAGTTGCAGTAGAGTTACAGTAGAGTTGAAGTAGTTGCAGTAGAGTTGCAGTAGTTGCAGTAGAGTTACAGTAGTTGCAGTAGAGTTGCAATAGAGTTACAGTAGAGTTGCAGTAGAGTTGCAGTAGTTGCAGTAAAATTACAGTAGAGTTGCAGTAGTTGAAGTAGAGTTGCAGTAGAGTTACAGTGGTTACAGTAGAGTTGCAGTAGAGTTGCAGTAGAGTTACAATAGAGTTACAGTAGAGTTGCAGTAGAGTTGCAGTAGAGTTACAGTAGAGTTGCAGTATAATTGCAGTAGAGTTGCAGTAGTTGCAGTTGAGTTGCTGATGTCATCATGTCATGGCTCAAACTGAACCAGTCATCTGTCACTTCATAACTACCTTGCTATGTCCAATCAGATTTGTTGCTGAGGTGTCACAGCCCTGTTGCATGCTGGGAGACATCACCTGACCTGTGGTTGTTTATTTGGATCAAACCAGTCGTACCTGTTGCCTTTTAATCTGCGCTCGTCCACTATCTGGTCTCTCCATCCGTCTGTCATCAGCGTCTCTCTTCTTTATCTCTTCATCATCTTCATCATCTCTTCATCATCATCGTCATCCCGCTGTCAGGACTTGCAGAAACATCACGTAGGCATGAGGACTGTCATGGCTGCCCGCCAGCAGCAACAGCAGCAACAGCAGCAACATGCTGGTAGCTTTGATGTCGCTTCAAAACAAACCACTGCTGTGGAACAAATGAGATGTGAGGCTAACATAAACTAGACAGAGACCAGATGCCATGGCAACAGAGACAACGGGACTCAACCAGGGATGGCAACATCAACAACAACAACAGCAACACCAGAGCAACACCACATTGACACAGCAATGAACAGCAACAACAGAGTGAAGGGTACAGCAGCAACTGCAACTGAAGAAAGAAGTGCAACAGGAGCAACAAAGAAACAACTACAATAAAAACAACAACAACACCGGGAGACACAACGACAGCAGCAACAGTAGGAACATGTCAAATTAAAGGTCTCTGTCGACACCTGAACTCAGGCTAAATTCAGGTGAAACAGGTCGACGAGCATACGGTTCTTGATTCAGTAATAGGTCAACCTGTGGGCAGGTGAACTATGAGATATACAGGACCAGGATTAAGTTCAGTTAAAAGACCAGGAACTGGTCCAGGTCCATAGATGACAGAGGATAAGTACAAGATCCAAAAATGTGTTAATTTATCAGGTTCAAGACGAGGACAGGGTTGTGTCAGGACCAGGTTCAGGACCAAGGCTGTAGAAAGTTGTGTCAGGTGCAGAATCAGCTCTTGGTCCAAAGGACCAAGTCCTGGCTCAGGTTAAAACAACAGGACAAGAACTAGGACCAACACTAGACAGTGTAAGGTCAGACTCAAGACCTGATTTGAACCTGGTCAAGGTTAGTAGACTGTTAGGTGAAGTCCAAGTCCACAATCAAGGACTAAATGAAATTAAAAAATCAACAAAACAAGAACAGGGTCCTTCATCAAGTCTAGGTCAGTACATTGTGAGGCCAGGACCAGGACCAGGACCAGGACCAGGACCAGGACCAGGACCAGGACCAGGACCAGGACCAGGACAAGGACCAGGACCAGGACCAGGACCAGGTACAGTGTGAGGTCTGAGAGTTTCCTAGCTGCTGGGAGCTGCGGCTGTTTCTTCTTCTTCTGTTTTGACAGAACAGGAAGTGTTTCTGGTTGAGTGAAGAAGAATGAAGTCGGTTTACGTTGAAGTTTATCTTTGAGGAGACGAGAACCAGACTGACAGAACGAGTCTGGACCTGAGGGCGAGAGACACCCTCTACACATGGAGAGAGAAGAGAGAGAGAGAGCAGAGATCAGATAATGGTGAAGTCCCACAGATGAACCAGAGGTCATTCAAGGTCAGATCACCTGAAACTTTTTCATTGAAGGAGAAATGATTCAAATCCTTTAAACCATAAAGATCTCAGTATCTGATCTAACTGTTTTTGATCTATCTGGATCTCTCTGGATCAGGTCTGACTAACCCTGGAGACCTTTTGGATGGATACCGCTGGTTTTTCTTGACTCCCATTAGGATCAGGTCTACCTGTCCTTGGATCCCTGCTGGATTGCGAATAATTATTCTCAGGTCCATTTCAGACCATTTTTAAGTTTAAGGTACTGTTTGGTTCAGGTCTAACAACCTTTGGGTCTTTGTGACCTGGTCTGACCTGGTCAGACCTGGTCTGATCCATCCAGTGTAAAGGTCTCTGTCCATGTGTAGTGTGATTATAGATCAGGTCTAGGTTCTATATTAATACTGTGAAAGTATCAAAGCCTCAGTCCACAGAGAAATGCACACAGCCTGTATTCAGAAACTGAGCCTTAAAACCAGCCGTCAGGACTTCTGGAACTTTGTGATGTCACAACAAAGCAGTCACCAAGCCCCGCCCACCTGGAACCCACCATCCAAGGATTTGCAGGATTTGGTTTCTCTGAGTGTTTTACCTGAAATCTACTTTATTTTATTGGATCACTCAGAAAACAGTCAGCCAATCAGAAGAGAGGCTCAGAGCCTCCTCAGAGAGAAGCCTGAGAGAGGAGATATATATTCTTATGGATCAAACAGTGTAAAATATGTAGCTTTAATCTCCAGCAGCAGAAACAAGTTTCATTTGTTTTCAACAAACAGATTAAAGATTTAAACACTAAACAGAAACAGAAACATTTAGAGATTAGACTGGAGAGGACATGAGGGATCACATACACACACACACACACACACACCAGGAGTTGTGATATCATATCTCTGAGTTGATCTAAAATAAAATAAAATATAAACAATATTTTACATCAACACATAAACAGATTCTGTCAGACCAGTATGTGTGAGTGTGTGAGTTAGTCCTGGTCCTGGTGCAGTCCATCATCACTCATCAGTGCTGTAGTACTGTAGTACCTGTGCTGTGTGCATGACAAGTGTGTGTTCCTTTAAATAACGAGTCATCTGATTGGATGATGATGTCGATGGTAGTTCCTTTGTGTAAACTCCATTACACCCGAGCTGCAGTTGTGAGTCATGTTCAGGAGGAAGAGATGAAGACGTTGTTGTATAGCTGTGATGACACATCAGCAGAAAATATAGACTGTTCACCTTCTAATCGCCTGAGATCTCTGACTCACCCGTTGATCATGAAGTAGCTGATCTGACCCCAGATTTGCTCCCTCACTGACTACCTGTCTACCAGTCTGTACGTCTGTCTAACTGTCTGTCTGTCCATCTGTCTGTCTGTCCGTCTGTCTGTCCGTCTGTCTGTCCGTCTGTCTGTCTGTCTACCTGTCTGAACACTGTTAAAATAATCCAATCAAATGAGAGATGGTGACGTGCTGAGTGCAGGTGAGACTGACAGGGAGAATGTGTTAGAATCCAGGTGTCAGGTAACTGTGAGCAGGTTCAGGTGTGTTACCTGTGTTACCCCTGTGAAGCTGTCACATGATGGATGCTGTTTCTTTGTCCTTGTCACTGATCCGCAGCAGGAATGTCAGCTACGCTAGCTATGCTAACACCAGGGCTCCACTGTGGCATGCTGCTAGCATACTGCTACACATACAGCTGTGATCACATGACTGTCCGAGGTCACCTGATCTCATCAGTTCATCACCTGTTCAGTATCAATCTGCTCCACAGGAGGAACACACTAACCACAGCTCCGCTTCCTGGTCCCAGAGGGTTTACCTGGAGACTTCCTGGTCTGAGAGGGTTTACCTGAAGACTTCCTGGTCCGAGAGGGTTTACCTGGAGACTTCCTGGTTCCAGAGGGTTTACCTCTGGATCAGAGACTTCCTGGTCCCACAGATGTGAGATGAGGTCTCAGGTGGATCCTTGTTCAACATGTAAACCAGAGTCTTTTAAACTGGAGTGAGCAACTACCTGGTCGTGTTATCTGGTGATGTCATCATGTGATTTCTCAGGACGTTTGAAGACGTCTCTTTGAGGATCGTCTGATAATCAGCTCACTGATCAACTGACTGTTAGTAAACAATATGGCGGGTGGATGGGGGCGCGACGGCAACATGGGGGTGCTGAAAACCCTATTAGAACCACAGAAGAAGAAACCATGGTCACAAACAGAGAAGAAGAGATGAAAGGAGGAGGTTTCTCTGATGACACCATGGGGCGCCTGTGAAGGGCCTGTAGAGTCCAGGGTTCCTCTAGACCTCTATGTAGAGGGGTGTCCACACACCACTCAGGTCATTGTTTCAGTGTGAGCAATGCATGATGGTCTATGTGTTTGAACACTGAATCTCCTGATGCATTGTGGGATACTATGAGTCCGCTATAGAGAGGACTACAGAGTCAGACATAGACCAGCAGGATGTGAGACAGGTGGACCTGGACTGTGAGACTCACCTTTAAGTCTGCACTCCACCCACAGACCAACAGGTAGAGGACCTGTCTGTCTCTACCTGTCTCTTTACCTCTCTCTTTCTCTCTCTTTCTCTCTCCGTCTCTTTCTCTCTCCTCCTGTGCCTCTCTCTTTGTCTCTCTCTCTCTCTCTGTCTGTTGTTGGAGTTAATGAGCCGATGAAAACACACAACAAGCAGAGAGTGTTTGATCCAAACAAGACAGGTCACACGCACGCACGCACGCACGCACACACACACACACACACACACACACACACACACACACACACACACACACACACACACACAGAGGTAACCTGAGAGTCTCTCACACACCTGGACACTCACCTGTGAGGTGTGAACACAGAGTCACTTTCTCCTCCACATCAGTCAAACTGTGGTTATTATTGTGAATGACTCATGTATTGAGCAGGTAGTTTTTTGATAGTGTTTGATATTGATCTGATTGATTCGTTTGTCAGAGTCTGTTAGGTGAGAAAAAAATTATCATGGTGCACTGTGCTTCACATGATGATCATTAGTCTTTGTTATTAGACGTGAATGATTCATAATTGATGACGTGTTCTACTGATCAATAATGATGAACTCAGGTAATGATCAGAGCTCTACTCTGTTTCTGAGGCTGAACTACTCAGAGCTCAGGACCACATTTGAGGGTCTCCCCTCACTGTGAACAAGATCCTGAAATACTGAAACTCCATCACGACCTGTAGAGAGCAGTCCACTGTGTCCCAGCAGAGGACCATAGTCTCAGACCTGGAGGTTCTGACCTTCATCCCAACCAAATCACACTCAGCTGCAAATCCTCCTAGTGTGTCCTAAAGGTCCTGTTCTGACAGGACCAACAGATCCACATCCTCTACAAATACCAGAGGAAACTCTGAGGCCCTGAACCTAACATTTTAAATAAAGATAAAACATGTAAAACATGAAAATACATAAAGCATTATTCTGGTATAGAGAAGATGGAACAGGATTTTAT
Source organism: Seriola aureovittata (assembly GCF_021018895.1). Classification (NCBI taxonomy): domain Eukaryota; kingdom Metazoa; phylum Chordata; class Actinopteri; order Carangiformes; family Carangidae; genus Seriola; species Seriola aureovittata. Next base: position 23,784,024 of record NC_079383.1, read on the forward strand.
TTAATTAGACATTTGAAAGTGACTCATTAAGTTTCTCCTCGTTCAGACATTGAAACACTGACACTGAGCCCTGATACATGAGTCTGTCTGCTGTCAGGAGTCAAACATGACAGAAAGGGATCAGATGAAAAGGTGGAAAGGAGGTGAGCAGGTGGGGTTTAACCACTGAGACAAAACAAGAGCGCATTAGGAAGGCAGACGAAAGTGGAGGAGCTGAAAGATGAAAGGAGCAAAGAGGAGGAGGAGATGAGAGGAGCTCAAGTACAGAACCAATAAAACCAGTGACAGGAGCAGGCCTCACTGATGTGAGTCTGAACCAAGAGTCACACTGTCACTGCTTCACCGTCGCTATTACACTATCACTGCTACACTATCAATACTACACCGTCACTGCTACACTGTCAATACTACACCGTCACTGCTACACTGTCAATACTACACCATCACTGCTACACTATCAATACTACACCATCACTGCTACACTGTCAATACTACACTGTCACTGCTACACTATCAATACTACACCGTCACTGCTACACTGTCAATACTACACCGTGTACAAAAGGGACATAGACCATTATCGATTACTCTGGGTGCGTGACGGTGATCGGCGGCGGATACGCGCGGCGCATCGGGAGCGAGCACATGCGAGCCTGAAGACGGCAAAAGGTGCAGAGTGGAGAGAGAGAACGGAGGCTGCCAGTCAGAGACTAATTGATTTCACCGTTATTGTGTGCGTGCGTCCGTGAGACCTGTAAGTCGTATTATTTATGTTGCTAGTTCATTATCCTTGTTTTCATAAGTTGATAATTATAGACACCTAGCTTGGAGCTGCTTGCTAACTTAAAGCATATGGTTGTTAATTGGTCAGCTAGAGGTGGATGTGTGGCTACATATTTGTTCTGTATTTAAGTTAGTGAGTTTGCTGTTTATGCTAACTAGTTGTACTACATATACAGAAAGGTGTGTTTGTTACGAATATTAAAGGTGCATATGTCATATATGTTTGTGCGTGTAATGTGGGCCAGATAATATGTTTTTTTCTTTCCTTTGGACAGAACCATTCACACAAAGCTGTGCCCATGTTCTGTACTGTTGCCTGAACCTATTAAACAGTCAAATCAAAGAAGAGTTGTCAGCATCTGTGTTTTGACAGACACACCTGGGGCGAAGATAGAAATCAGGATCAACAAACAACAATTAATACAGTCCTTTATTACAATCCTCATTAACATTGAGGTCCTTCGAGCCGGATTCTGATCTTCACTCCAGGATAAGGATGCAACAGTACAGCTGTGGAGCCCGTCCTAAGAGGGATAGACATCCACCACGTCATCTAGAGGATTACGAACTGGACTATCCAAGGGGTAAACCACAAATTACACCTTACTCAAGCACAGTACCATACGAACATGGGCATGAAGAGGATGAGTATCATCACCAAGAGGGAGCAGCCAAGATGACCTCCCTCACTTCTTCTAACCACTCACCTTATCGCCTCCAAGGCAAGAGAGACCAGGAAAAGCAGTATAGCTCCTTTGGCTTCTATCAGGAGCTGGAGGTGATAAGGGAGGAGAACACACGGCTTCGTGAAGCTCAGTTAGCCATTCATAGGGATTTCGGGCAGCTTCACTCACTCAGAAAGGACATGAGGTCGCTCGTTGACTCAGTACGCAGCCTCCAGGAAGCACAGGCAGCTACAGTAAGTAACGCCCCCATAAGGTCCCTCGATCTACAGCCAGGTTCAGGCGAGTGGCCTGACGACGTACCCCCACCGGCTCAAGCTCTGCCTTCAGCAGGGGAACAATGTGAAGAAGAGGAATGGCCAGAACCCCCACCACCATGGCCAGAGCCCGAGGAGCAACCACAGAGGAATAAAGTAGCAGACCTCCTGGACCAGGTGATGCACGAGCTCCAGGAAATCAGGTTCAATACCCCCTCCGTTGCTAAGACCCACAACAGACCAGCAGCAGTGAGTACTCCCCCTCCAGACAGGGGTCGTCTATACCAGGTGGGTCCGCTCCCTAAACAGCTGGGTTATGGAGATCCTCAGCAGCATCCTCCACAGTCCAGCTCCACGCCAATCAAGCACCAGCCAGGCCTGCAGGCTGATACACCAGCAGCACAATGGGCCCCACCTCAACCAGCGCTTCCACCGCAAGGTGCACCTGCACCTAAGCGAAGGCCGGCAGAGCCTTCCTACGGACAGTCCTACAGTGAACCCCCTCGAGCAGAGTCATCTTACAGGGGACCCCGGCCAACTGTACCGGACTTCAGCCAGCGAGACCCAAGTCAGTTCGCTCGATTGAAGATTGCTCTAGAGAACCTGTTACCAGCTGACGCAACAGAGCTCTTCAAATATCAGATCTTAACAGACCACCTAAAGCTGGAAGAAGCGTGCCTAGTGGCGGATTCATACCTCCATTCACCCACTCCGTATTCAGACACCATGGCTGCTCTGAATGAGAAGTTTGGGCAGCCGTACCAGGTCGCATTAAAGAGGATAGACAGTGTTATGACCTCACCTGATATCTGTCGCGGTGACACCGCCGCCTTTGAGAGGTTCGCCTTACGGGTTCAGTCGCTGGTGGGAATGCTGAAGACTCTGGGTCCAGCAGGTGAGATTGAGCTGCAATGTGGATCGCATGTAGCACGTCTGCTCAGTAAGCTGCCGCTGGAAATGAGGTCAGACTTTCGGCGCTGTATGTTTCGCAGTCCAGGAACCACGTACACACTCCAGGACTTCGCAGATTGGCTCCAGTATGAGACATGGTGTCAAGACTTTGATGGCAATTCACCTAACAAAGGACAGAAAGGAAACCAGGGACGGAGGTCAGAGGGTCGTTATGTACATCGTACGACGTCTGTCTTCCATGGGGCTAAGGATGCAGAGGGAAGGGGAATCAACTCCTCCGCCCCTTCAGATAAGAGGAGGCCGAAAGCAAAGGCATACTGTCCTTACTGTGACAATGAAGCACATTACCTCAATCAGTGCTCAGCCATCCAGAAGCTCACCAAAGCCCAGATCACTGAGTGGATACGGTCCAACAACAAATGCTGGCGCTGCGGAAGGTCCCATCAGGCTGCACAGTGTACCCTTAAGAAGCTCTGTGGACTCTGCCAGGGTAAGCACTTGCAAGTACTCCATGAAGTTAACAGCAGAGCGCCTAAGGAGGAGTCAATAGAGACAAGTTGCCTTGTAAACACATCCACCGAGGTACTCTACCTAGATCGACCAACGGACTGCAACCGTGTGCTGCTAAAGGTGATTAAGGTGATCCTGCGTAACGGTAAGCGCACCCTGGATACTTATGCCATACTGGATGATGGGTCTGAGCGCACAATGCTCCTTTCCGCCGCTGCAGAGAAGCTGGGTCTAGAGGGGACACCAGAAGATCTCGCTCTTCGAACCATCCGTCAGGACGTCCAGATCCTCCGGGGGGCTGCTGTATCATTCAGTTTATCTCCCGCCTTACAGCCCAAGAAGAGATTCTGCATCAACAGAGCCTTTACAGCTACTCGCTTGGGTTTGTCTGACCATTCCTATCCAGTGGCTAGTCTTCAGAAAAGATACAGGCACCTAGCAGGTCTCCCCCTCCAGCAGTTTGAGAACGCCAGACCACTCATCCTTATTGGTGCGGATCACCCACATCTCATTACCCCCATTGAGCCAGTGAAGTTGGGTCCCCCAGGTGGACCAGTCGCCATTCGGACTAAATTGGGTTGGACGCTGCAGGGCCCGGCACGGTTAGTGGAGCAACAACTACGGCCGCAGCAGTGTCTCCTGACGTCCACAGTCCCTGCCAACACGGAGCTCCTCAGAAACGTCGAGAAGCTGTGGCAGCTTGATACACTGCCATATAGGAAGGAGAAAGTAGTGACCCGGTCTAGACAGGACCAAGAGGCGGTAAATCTACTTGAAACGAAGACCACACGTGTGGATGTGAACGGAGTAATGCGCTATGCCACACCACTTCTCCGTAAGAGGAACATGCCACACTTCCATGCCACCAAGGAGGCAGTCATGCCAAGCCTTCGGAGCACAGAGAGGAGATTGGCCAAGGATCCAGACAGGACCACAGCTTACAAAGCTGAGATACAGAAGCTGGTCGATGCAGGCTCAGTCCTCAAACTGGAGCCTGACGCACTCAGCCAAGAAGGGGAATCGTGGTACATCCCGCACCACATGGTGACCCACAATGGGAAAAATCGCATTGTGTTTAACTGCTCATATCAGTTTAAAGGCCTGAACCTCAACGAGTCTCTCCTGCCTGGACCGACGCTAGGTGCATCACTCCTGGGGGTGCTGCTTCGTTTCAGAGAACATCCTGTGGCCATCAGCAGTGACATTAAAGGGATGTTCCACCAGGTCCGCCTCTTACCAGAAGATAAGCCTCTACTGCGCTTTTTGTGGCGTGAAATGAGAAGAGACGACCCTCCAGATGTCTTTGAGTGGCAGGTATTACCATTCGGTACCACTTGTAGTCCCTGCTGCGCGATCTATGCTGTGCAGAAGCATGTTTGGGACCACAGTGAGCCTGGAGACAGTGTTCGGTCCTCAGTGGAGCGATGTTTTTACGTGGACAACTGCCTCCAGAGTCTACCGACAGTAGTGGAGGCCAGGGAACTCGTGGACAGGCTGAGGACCCTTCTAGCCACCGGTGGGTTTGAGCTACGCCAGTGGGCCAGCAACAACCCCAGCGTCGTTGGTCACCTGCCAAAGGATGCCCGATCAGATAGCCTGGAGCTCTGGCTCACCCAAGATAGTGTAGAGGTCCCTGAATCAACGCTCGGGCTCAGTTGGCACTTCCAGTCAGACAGCCTAGGGTACAAGCAGCGGCCAGTGGAGTGTGAGGTGCCGACCATGCGGAATGTGTATAAGGTTCTGGCAAGCCAGTATGACCCTCTTGGGTACATCTTGCCTTATACAACCAGAGCCAAGGTTCTGGTCCAGCGTCTCTGGGACAAAAACAGAGAATGGGATGATCCCCTCCTCCCCCAAGAGCTTCTAAATGCCTGGAATGAGTGGGTAGAGGAACTGCAAGTCCTACCATCCATCAGCCTGCCAAGGTGCTACACCCCTGAAGCAGTGGACAGTGCCAGCGTCACTCGTGAGGTCCACATATTCTGTGATGCCTCCGAGAAGGCATATGGGGCTGTGGCATACTTGCGGACAGAGGACAATCAGGGTAATACCTACCTGGCATTCCTCATGGCAAGATCGAGAGTGGCACCCAAACGTCTTCTGTCCATGCCAAGACTGGAGTTGTGTGCAGCGGTGGTAGGAGCGCAGATAGCCACAGTGATGCAGCAGGAGCTCACATTGAAGATCGGTGGGATCACTTTGTGGACTGATTCCACAACTGTGCTGATGTGGCTACAGTCCGATTCCTGCCGCTTTAAGGTTTTCGTTGGAACAAGGGTGGCTGAAATCCAGGAACTCACAGATCTCCGGACATGGCGCTATGTGGATTCAGCAAGGAATCCTGCAGATGATATCACAAGAGGAAAGACCCTGAGAGATCTTGCAGAACCCAATCGGTGGAGTCAGGGCCCACAGTTCCTCCTCCAAGCCCGGGATGAGTGGCCAGGAAACCCTCCCCTTCCTGCTCAGGAAGAGGTATCAGAACTCCGGAAGTCGACCTTCTGCGGAGTCACATCTACAGTTGGTGAGCCCCGAATCCAAGACGCCAGCAAGTGCAGCACATGGAGGGAGCTTGTAGAGATTACTGCAAAGGCGCTTCACGGGGCGGCAGATCAGTCCAGTAGTCCTACAGTGGCAGATTACCAGGAAGCAGAGACCCTCATCTTCCAACAAGCCCAACAGGACAGCTTCCCAGATGAGATGCGCCTCTTGAAAGCCGGTAAACCTGTTCTGTCAAGTAGCCGATTACTTACCTTGTCCCCAGAGTTCGACGAGTCAGATAAAGTCATCCGGGTTGGTGGGAGATTACGGAGATCGGCGGAGCTAGACTACGCTACCCTGCATCCTATCGTCCTGGACCCCAGCCACTCCGCCGTCAAACTGCTGATACAGGACTACGACAGCCGTTTGCATCACCCTGGACCGGAGCGAGTGTTCGCCGAAATTCGGCGTACTTTGTGGATCCTCAGGGGGCGGGAAGCTATCCGTCGCCACCAGCACACGTGTGCAGAGTGCCATCGGTGGAAGTCCAGACCTGTGGTCCCCAAGATGGCTGACCTACCAGCCGCTCGCCTTCGCCTCTTCAAGCCAGCCTTCTACTCCACGGGTATGGACTGCTTTGGGCCGTTCCAGGTGAAGGTAGGCCGTCGACTTGAAAAGAGGTGGGGGATAATCTTTAAGTGCCTCACCACGCAGGCCGTGCACTTAGATCTCCTCACCAACATTGATGCCGACTCCTTTTTGATGGCTCTGAGGAGGTTTATTGCCCGCCGAGGGACCCCAGCAGAGTTGTTCTCAGATCAAGGAACGAACTTCAGAGGAGGCGAGAAGGAGCTACGAGAGGCGTTTGCAGCACTGTCGCCTAAACTACAACAGAGCCTCGCCAAGGAGCAGATAGCCTTTCATTTCAACCCACCTGCGGCTCCTCACTTTGGAGGAGTGTGGGAGAGGGAGATTCGCTCGGTCAAACAGGCACTCTACACGACCGTGGGGGCTCAGGCACAGGCTGAGGAGGTACTTAGGACGGTGTTAATAGAAGTGGAGGGCCTTCTGAACTCTAAGCCATTGGGCTACGTATCGTCCAGCGTTGCTGATCCAGACCCTGTGACCCCAAGTCTCTTATTGATGGGGCGGCGAGATGGGTCTCTTCCTCAGGTAGTGTATCCAGCTACTGAGCTCTTAAGCAGACGCAGATGGAGACACTCTCAGATCTTGACAGACCATTTCTGGTCAAGTTTTATCAGGTACTACCTCCCTGGTATGCAAGCTCGCCAGAAGTGGCACACCATCCGAGTCAACCTCGCTGAGGACAAGGTAGTCATGCTGGTAGATCCCCAGTTACCGAGGGCACTCTGGCCTATTGGACGGGTAATCAAGGTGCATACCAGTGCAGACGGTCATGTGAGGTCCGCCGACGTGAAGATAAAGGACAAGGTCTACACCAGGCCTGTCGCCCGCCTGGTCGTCCTCCCAGCCATACCAGATGATAAGGATCAACCCACACTCTCCTAGGATGGTTAGCCCTTTGTTGGTGCAAACAGCTATCGCTGTCTGGGGGCGGCTGTACAAAAGGGACATAGACCATTATCGATTACTCTGGGTGCGTGACGGTGATCGGCGGCGGATACGCGCGGCGCATCGGGAGCGAGCACATGCGAGCCTGAAGACGGCAAAAGGTGCAGAGTGGAGAGAGAGAACGGAGGCTGCCAGTCAGAGACTAATTGATTTCACCGTTATTGTGTGCGTGCGTCCGTGAGACCTGTAAGTCGTATTATTTATGTTGCTAGTTCATTATCCTTGTTTTCATAAGTTGATAATTATAGACACCTAGCTTGGAGCTGCTTGCTAACTTAAAGCATATGGTTGTTAATTGGTCAGCTAGAGGTGGATGTGTGGCTACATATTTGTTCTGTATTTAAGTTAGTGAGTTTGCTGTTTATGCTAACTAGTTGTACTACATATACAGAAAGGTGTGTTTGTTACGAATATTAAAGGTGCATATGTCATATATGTTTGTGCGTGTAATGTGGGCCAGATAATATGTTTTTTTCTTTCCTTTGGACAGAACCATTCACACAAAGCTGTGCCCATGTTCTGTACTGTTGCCTGAACCTATTAAACAGTCAAATCAAAGAAGAGTTGTCAGCATCTGTGTTTTGACAGACACACCTGGGGCGAAGATAGAAATCAGGATCAACAAACAACAATTAATACAGTCCTTTATTACAATCCTCATTAACAACCGTCACTGCTACACTGTCAATACTACACCATCACTGCTACACTATCAATACTACACCATCACTGCTACACTGTCAATACTACACCGTCACTGCTACACTGTCAATACTACACTGTCACTGCTACACTGTCAATACTACACCATCACTGCTACACTATCAATACTACACCATCACTGCTACACTGTCAATACTACACCGTCTCTGCTACACTGTCAATACTACACCATCACTACACTGTCACTACTACACTGTCACTACTACACCATCACTGCTACACTGTCAATACTACACCGTCACTGCTACACTGTCAATACTACACTGTCAATACTACACCGTCACTGCTACACTGTCAATACTACACCATCACTACACTATCACTACTACACTGTCACTACTACACCATCACTGCTACACTGTCAATAATACACCGTCACTACACTGTCAATACTACACCGTCACTGCTACACTGTCAATACTACACCATCACTACTACACCATCACTGCTACACTGTCAATACTACACCATCACTGCTACACTATCAATACTACACCATCACTGCTACACTGTCAATACTACACCGTCACTGCTACACTGTCAATACTACACCATCACTACACTGTCACTACTACACTGTCACTACTACACCATCACTGCTACACTGTCAATACTACACCGTCACTGCTACACTGTCAATACTACACTGTCAATACTACACCGTCACTGCTACACTGTCAATACTACACCATCACTACACTATCACTACTACACTGTCACTACTACACCATCACTGCTACACTGTCACTGCTACACTGTCAATACTACACCATCACTACACTGTCAGTACTACACCATCACTGCTACACTGTCAATACTACACCGTCACTGCTACACTGTCAATACTACACCATCACTGCTACACTGTCAATACTACACCGTCACTACACTGTCACTACTACCACGTTATTTCATATTTAATGCCTTGTCATTATATTCAGTTTTATTTCAGTATTTTATTTCAAAAATCAAATGTTTTTCCTTCTTTAATTTTAATTATTTTCATTACATTATTATTATTATATATTATTATTATTATTATTATTATTATTATTATTATACACTCATATATATATATGTCAAAATTAGTTTACATTAAACATTTACCAAATGTAAAGGCTTTTAACCTCATGAGCCTCCCCCCTCAGGTTGAGATGAAAGCAGCAGAGTGATGGAGGTGAAGAGTCATGGATACCAGCTGGTTGCTCTGGTTTAACATCACTAAAATCACTCAGCCACTGAAAAACTGATTCTTCATCCTCATCTTCACCAGTCCACTTACATTGCCCCCCCCCCCTGCAGACGTCTCTTTGTCTGAGTGAAACCTTCTGACTACTCTCTCATGATTGATGAATCTGTGACAAATGATCTCTTTTATCTCTTCATACTATATTTACATATATTCATACCTCTAAGTTTAGCTACATACTTACAGTATAATTTACATTCATCTCTGTCCACATACTTTTGGTCAATTAATGTAAATTATTATGGTCACTCACAATATTTGTCTCCTATGATAAACTTTCGTTATGGGTTCATATCCATTATTCAGTGTCCACATATTTATGTATGATATCCTGTACATTAGAAGTGTGCCCACATACTTTTGGCCACAATGTACTTAGCTCATGTGTCCACTCTCTTACCTGACAGCTGCAGGTGTGACTGGTCTCCCTGTGGTTGTTGGTGCAGCAGCTCCACCTGCTGGTCAAACCACACACAGCTGTGAGGATCAGCTCCAAACCTGAGAAATAACAATGTTTTTACACTGATCACTTCCTCCAACAACATCAAACTATGTTTAAATGAGAGCTCTGAGGCCACCTGGGGGTCAGCTGGTGAACAGCAATGATCCACAGAAATGCAGACAGAGACTGTAACTGAAGGCTGAAGCAGAGCAGCAGAATGAAAGTGACTGACAGGCTTCAACTGTTTTAACTAATGTAAAACAAACAAAAATCAATAGATACAAGGTTGAAAATCAATAATACCTGCCGAAATGCAGTAATACAGAAACAAATAATTAATCAGAGTATCTATCAAAAATCCTTCTTTATGTCAGTGAATCGTCACCATCATCACCATCATCACCATCATCATCATCATCACCACCATCATCATCATCACCGTTATCACCATCATCACCATCATCATCATCATCACCGTTATCATCATCATCACCACCATCATCATCATCATCACCGTTATCACCATCATCATCATCATCATCATCATCATCTTCATTATCACCATCATCATCATCACCGTTATCACCATCATCACCATCATCACCATCATCATCATCATCACCACCATCATCATCATCACCGTTATCACCATCATCACCATCATCATCATCATCACCACCATCATCATATCACCGTTATCACATCATCATCATCTTCATCATCATCATCATCTTCATTATCACCATCATCATCATCACCGTTATCACCATCATCACCATCATCACCATCATCATCATCATCACCACCATCATCATCATCACCGTTATCACCATCATCATCATCATCATCATCATCATCATCACCATCTTCATCATCATCATCACCATAATTATCACTATCATCATCATCATCATCACCATCCATGAGCTTTCAACATCACTGATTTATCTGAAGTAATGCGTCACTTACAGAAACTCAAACTGCATTGACAGAGAATTCAAATCCCTGCCCCCAAACGCTTTGATTGACAGGAAGTGCAGAAACAGCTGAGAAATGAGCAACAAGAGAAAATCAGAAGTGAAATTAGAAATGGATCAGAAAATCACATGTTGCTGCTTCAGTATCTCTTGTCTCCTGCAGATCACACAACTCAGCAGATCCTGCACAAACCCAAAGTCCAGCATGTAAGGGCTGAGTGAACGAGGTCTGGACTCTGTGGAGGTGGGTCATGGTTTCAGAGACGCTGCAGAAGGACAGAACACCTGCCCTGTGATCCAGGTTCACTCCTATCCTGCAGGACTGAGGGCCTGAGAAGGAAATGTCACTTCCTGTTCTTCTGATGAACAGTCTCTGTCCACTTCACCTCCCAGTAACATGCTCCAGTCAGACTCTCTGTACTCAGAACCTGAGGATGCTCAGTGAACTGGTCTGGATTGTGAGGAAATGAAGAACCCATATCTGTGACCTTTCTCCTCCCCTTCACTGTGTTTGGATCCAGTGTGATCTGACATGAGTTCTGTAAGAACTCAGCTCTGGTCTTGGGCTCTGCTGGTGGCAGTAAAACATCCACTTTAGTTACAGTCAGTAGGATTTTGGTCCATTTGTCACTAGGAAGGTCCTGTAGTTTGTCTCTGAGCTCTTTCTCCTTCCTCCTTCTCCTGCAGCTTTGCCGAGGCCTTGACCAGCTTGTGTTTTTGGGGATTCATAGTGAGGATGGAGGTGCAGCTCTTTCTGCACTGAGGACAGTTGCAGACTTCTTCTTATCCTCTTCATCCCAGTGTTGTTGAATGCAGCTCATGCAGTAGCTGTATCCACAGGGAACAGTCACCGGATCCGTCAGTAGATCCAGACAGATTTGACATCACAACTTCTCTCTGTGAATTCCTCACTGAGCCATTTTCACTTCTTAGAGACAGTGAACGTCTGAGAGTTTCACTTCCTCAAAACAGATAAAACCTGAGCTCTGATCCAGAACTGAGATTCTCTGGTCAGGGTTCTGGGGCTCGTCAGCTCCAGTTGTTAACTGCTAAATATCATCTGGCAGAAAGAGCTTGCTGTGTTTAAGAGCAGCTGAGGAAGTTTTCAGGTTTAACTTCATTCCAGGAAGAGGAGTGTCTCAGTGTTTAACCCTTACTAACAATCTGAACTGTCATGTGAATAATGATTGACACCGATTAGATGATGATGATCAAGATCCACAGCTGAAACTAAAACTGAAAAGAAGAAGAGATTCTGTCGAACAAAGTTTTCATGCTCTCAGTCTTCGTCCTCACATCAGTCAGAAACCAGTCAGTCAGTCTGAGAACAGACATGACCAGGACATTTGTCTGATTTATTTCTGCTTACATGATCACAGTAGAGCAGCTGAACAGTCACTCACGATGTGTCTGCAGCTGAGAAGCTAGCTCTGTATTCAGAGGTGAACAGACTAGTTCAGTTGTGTCCTGGCCATTGGGTAGGCCTCACTGACTGTGTCATATATGCAGCACATATGGGACCCTAACCCTGTAACACTGTACAGATTATGTCACTCAGAAAATACATCAACATAATAAGAAAAGAAATCATCTCTGAAATTTAAAGTTTCTCTTCAAATGATTGTAGATGAATTATATTGACGCAAATCATTTCTGTAAAGCAACTGAATAATAATAATAATTATAATGAAACTAAATGTAGAGCAGTGAAATGTTACTTGTCTGAACCAAAGATAATAAATCCCCCCTGAGTGGCTCAGAATCTTTAGACACTATCAGATCTAACTACAGAACATGTGACTCTATATCTGTCAGTGTTTCCACTGACCTACTGTCTGCTGGTCCAGAGTCAGTTCTGGTCCAGAGTCAGTTCTGGTCCAGCAGAGTCCAGACTGAAACCAGGAGAAACCAGCAGAGGAGGATTGTGTTTGTGGATCCAGCTGCTGGTTGTCAGGCAGCAAACTAACACTGGAGGAAAACAAGCAAAATCCCCCAAAGAAAACACAGTGTGTCAACTAATGAGGCGCTATTACAGACCGGGGTGGGGGTTAGAGATAGACAGGAGAGAGAGAAAGAAAGAGAGAGAGAGAAAAGAGAGAGAGAGAGAGAGAGAGAGAGAGAGACAGGCTCAGGTGTTCCCTCTCAGTTCAAGAGAAGAAAGAAAACCACCAGAAGAACTGGCTCTGTTTCTGGACCTAAATTGGACTGAACTGGACTTTAACTGGACTGAAGTGGACAGCTGCAGGACAGACGGGGGATGCTGATTGGTTGAGGAGCTGCTGTTACGTTTTGTTCTTGTTGGACTTTGATGGACGGGCAGAAAGACGGACTTATCTGGACCTGCTGAGTCGGCAATCACCAACAGCTACAGGTCAGTAGAACCCAGAATGAACTGGGACCAGCTGCTTACATACTGGGTTTACTGGTTTCAGAAGTGGTGGCAGAAGTGTTTGAGTACTGGGATGTAAAAATACTGTGTTTAGGTAAAAAGTTCGACTGATGATTTTGTGAACAGTAAACGTTGCTGCTTCAGGTTCAGCTGTAATGTGTGAATTTCTTCTCTCTCAGTTTGTGGTTAATTCTTTTTCTTATTTCCTTGTGTTTGTTTTTTCTTCCTGATCCTTTTTCGGTGCACAACTTTCTTACGATGTTTTCAAAATGTTACATCATTAAAATATTAAATTACATACAGAAGATTTGTAGTTTTCCCACAGTCAGGTGAACAGGTTCAGGTATGACCAGTGATTTAAGGACCCCTATATAAACCATAATCTAAACCTTATCTAAACCAAATCTCCATCTGGAGTGAATGAAAACCTGAAACTAAACCTGGATTAAAGTTAATATAAACCTAAATGAAAGTTTAATTAACCAAAACTATGTTTTATCTGGACTGAATGAAAAGTACCGATTCTAAACTTAAATAAACTTCAGTTGGTTGTTTAATGGTTTGAGTTGTTTGTTTACTGGTTTCAGGTGGTTGTTTAATGGTTTATGTGGTTCCAGGTGAGATGGGCTGTCTGGGAGGGAAGACGGAGGAAGAACGACTGGATGAAAAAGCGAAGAGAGAAGCGAACAAGAAGATTGAGAGACAGCTGCAGAAAGAAAGACAGGCTTATAAAGCTACACACAGACTGTTACTGCTGGGTGAGACACCTGTCTGTCTATACATCTGCCTGACTGCACACCTGTCTGTCTGTCTGTCTGTACACCTGTCTGTCTAACTGCCTGTCCGTCTGCACACCTGTCTGTCTATCTAACTGCCTTTCTGTCTGCAGGTGCAGGAGAATCAGGTAAAAGCACCATAGTGAAGCAGATGAGGATTCTTCATGTGGACGGCTTCAACGCTGAGTGAGTCAAACTGACTGACACACAGGTTAGATACCTAGCCCTGTACCTGTGTGACAGGTGAGACAGGTGACGGTCCTGACCCTGATCAGTCGGTTTCCTCCTGGTCACAGAGGAAACATCAATATGTGATAAAGTATTCATTCAGAGGTTAAAAGTTAAAGAGGATTTAATCTTCAGACAAGTCCTGACCTTTGAATCATGAGACCGTGTTTTCTTGTCGTCTATGAAAATCAAAGTTCAGACGTAGAGTTTTGTCACTGCGATTGACTGATGTCGTCAAAGTGATGGGGTTCAAACTGTTTTCCAGAGAGAAGCAGCAGAAGATTCAGGACATCAGGAAAAACGTGAAGGACGCCATCGTGGTAGGTAACATGACTGACGGTCACCACTATCAACACCCACAGCAGCCAATCACAGAGATGTGTGTGTGTGTGTGTGTGTGTGTGTTCCAGACCATCGTGTCAGCTATGAGTATCTTGACTCCACCCATTCCTATTGGTAACCCTGGCAACCAGTTCAGAGTCGACTACATCAAGAGCATTGCACCACTGTCTGACTTTGAATACACTGAGGTAACACACACACACACACACACTCACACGCACACACGCACACCTGTGAGTACACTTGTGTTACAGTGTAGTTGTGCTCAGGTTTGTGTGTATCCTGACTGAGCTGCTGCAGGTGCAGCTCTGTCTCACCTGTTGTCAGTCATTGTCAGTGAGCTGAAATAAAACAGGTGAACTGTTCCTTTAAAGTTGCACCTGGAGAGTTGGTTAAGAGCTTGTTTGTTTTTAATGATGTTAATGACATGATGTAACGAGTTAACCTGGGACTGAAACACACACACACACACCTACCTGTGTGTGTGTCTCACCTGAGGCCTCATTATCCAGACGTCTCCGGTCTCTGAGGACGACGAAGAGACAAAACAAGCGTCTTTTTGCCTTTTTCTTCTGTTGTCTGATTGGTCAACAGGATGCACACACTTTAAAGTGCTGTCACTGCTGTCCAATCAGATGATGTCACACTGAAGCGTTTACCTGGAGAAACATGTGACCCATGCAGATACAGTGAACACAGCGAGTCTCCAAAGACCAGAATCTGCACCCAGGTCTGGAGCTGATTCAATATGTGTTTGTCCTTGTGAAGTCTGCAGAATGTAGAGGACTAACTGTCTGTCTCTCTGTCTGTCTATCTGTCAGGAGTTCTTTGAGCATGCTCAGAAGCTGTGGGAAGACGACGGCGTGAAGGCGTGTTTCGAACGCTCCAATGAATATCAGCTGATCGACTGTGCTCAGTAGTAAGAAAACACACAACAAACAATAAACACCAACACAGAGCAACTACGACATTTATATCCCAGCGGACCAATCACAGCTCAGGGCCGAGGAGGGGGTGGGATGCAGGACTGGGGGTGTTGGCAGCGGCATGTGCTTGGCTGAAAAGGCCTGTGATGTCACATGACCACCTGCGTGTCTGTGTGTTGCAGCTTCCTGGACAGGTTGGACTCAGTTAGGAGGACGGATTACACACCTAATGACCAGGTAACAAACTGGCCGATCAGCTTGCAGCATCCATGATGACTCATCTGTTACCAGGCTGATGGTAAAAACATTTTCTTCTTCTCCTGCAGGATTTGTTGCGTTGCAGAGTTTTGACTTCAGGGATTTTTGAAACCAGGTTCCAAGTGGACAAGGTCAACTTCCAGTGAGTGCCTTAAGCCCCACCCTCTATGTCCAACTGCACCGCTCACCTGTCTCTTCTATGTAACTGCTGCTTTTGAAGGTTGAGTCCAAATTAAAAGTTCTTGATTAAAAGAAAAAGTCAAAGGTCACAGTCTGACAATGTTAAACTACAACTCCCAGAGAGCACTACTGTAAGGACCGCCCAATCAGAGAGCTTCAGGCTGTGTTGTCAGGTGAAATTAGAAGTTGGTCTCTGTAGAACCTGTTGATTAGATCAGGGGTCACCTTCCAGGTAGCACATGACCCGACTCCTGTCCCTGCAGTTGGGGAGTCAACAGGGTGAGAGTGGGGGGACAACAGGGTGGGGGGCAGACAGGGTGAGGACCCCATGTAATTGATTGGGGCTGTTCCCCTCCCACACAAGGGACCCCTGGTGTCCCTGGTGCAGGTGAAGTGACACGATTCCAAAAATGGCTGTTCATCAGGTTTAGTCTTGCCCCTCCTCTGGGACCTGGGAGCCTTGGTGACCGTAACCCAGGACAACCTGTCCACACAAACCCCTTCCACCCTCTGGTGCTCTTTGGATCATCACTGCTTCCTGTATCTCTGCTTCTGATTGGCTCTTGTCTGGTTCAGGGTCAGCGGCTGGTTGTTGTTGATCACTGATAAATCCTGGATCAGTTCTGACAGAGTTCAGATGCTGATTGGCTGTGTCTCCACAGGAAAGGTGGCCAAGACTGCTGGGTGTTATAGTATTCAGACCCTGGTTTGTCAGCAGAGAGGGGGCGGGTCTTCACTGTCACTGACTGTCCTTTGTCTGTCAGTATGTTTGATGTAGGAGGACAGAGGGACGAGCGCAGGAAGTGGATCCAGTGCTTCAATGGTGAGAAAACAAACAGACACATTGAAGAAGGTGAGAGGAGGTGTCCTGAGATCAGTGTGTTTGTCTTCTCTGTTCAGATGTGACGGCCATCATCTTCGTTGCAGCCAGCAGCAGCTACAACATGGTGATCAGAGAGGACAACTCCACCAACCGGCTTCGAGAGTCCCTAGATCTCTTCAGATCCATCTGGACCAACAGGTTCTTCACTTCACCCTCTGTGCTCTGTGATTGGCTGTACTTAACCCCCTCTGTGCTCTCATTGGCTGAGGTTAACCCTCTCTGTGCTGTGATTGGCTGTAGTTAACCCTCTATGCTGTGTGATTGGCTGTCGTTAACCCTCTCTGTGCTCTGATTGGCTGTAGTTAACCCTCTCTGTGCTCTCTGATTGGCTGTAGTTAACCCTCTATGCTGTGTGATTGGCTGTCGTTAACCCTCTCTGTGCTCTGATTGGCTGCAGGTTTCTGAAGACCATCTCAGTGATCTTGTTCCTAAACAAACAGGATGTGCTGGCTGACAAGATTCTGGCTGGAAAATCTAAACTGGAGGATTATTTCCCAGAATACAATAACTACCAGGTCCCTGTTGATGGTACGATACAGATACTATATTTACACACAGAGGTGTTGTACTGAAGTACAGTTTGAGGTTTTGGTACTAGAGTATTTCCATTTTCTGCTCCTTTATACTTCTGCTTGACAACATTTATTACAGCTGTAGTTACATAAGAAAACGTGATGATCAAACTGTGATTTTTCCTCTTTCCTCTGTATGAGTTTTGACTGAAGTAAAAGAAGTGATGACCTCTGACCTCTGTGTATAAAAACATGTCGATGTGTTTCCAGCTGTTCCAGATGCTGATGAAGACCCCAGAGTGACCCGAGCCAAGTTCTTCATCAGGGACGAGTTTCTGGTAAAAAAAAAAAGTTTCCAGTCTTGCTCATGATAATGCAGTAATCATCATCATCATCATCATCATGATCACTGCGACATGCTGACACAGACGTTTTGACTCTGTTTCTCAGAGGATCAGCACGGCGAGCGGTGATGGGAAACATTACTGTTATCCTCACTTCACCTGCGCCATTGACACTGAGAACATTCGCCGTGTCTTCAACGACTGCCGTGACATCATCCAGCGCATGCACCTGCGGCAGTACGAGCTGCTCTGATTGGCTGCTGAGAGCTCACCTGGCCCCGCTTCTGCTCATGGACAGAGAAATGCAGCTAATCCAGAGGCTAATCTGATATCTAATCAATGCTGATAGCCGATCAATACTAATAGATCTGATATATTTATACCTTATATGATCCATTTTATCACAGACTTGTATCACACAGCTGTTATCAGTTCAAATGGGGTGTTATTGATTAATTATCAGGACAGATTCGAAGTATCTGTGCCTTTCTTTTGTTTCTATACCTCTGCCTGACGCAGGGGATTGTGGGTAGTGTATTTCTGATGTTGTTGCACTCTGGCTGTCATATGAGAGGGGACAGTATAGAAAACTAGTTTAGACTTGTAGAAAACCTTAAAGATGGAATCTAAATATATTTTTTCATGATTCTGAACTTAGAGTATATTATTATGATCTTCTCCCTGATTGGCTGTTTGAGACTATGATGTGATTTTACATCTCTGTATTTATACCTGGAAGATCGGGTTCAAAAGAACTGTAGATTTATCTCTTTAGAGTTAGCAGCTAGATTTTCAAAACAAGATTTTTAACTTTCCTTCAACATGAAAGTGAACATATTTTCCTTGTTGTTAAAATGTGACATTAAAGAGTTTTTATGTCAAAGTTCTGATTTACTGTTTTTCAGGTGAACATGTTACAACCGAATGTCATACATGTTGTAAAAACAGTCTTACACATGTTGTAACAACAGACTCACACATGTTGTAATAACAGTCTCACACATGTTGTAATAACAGTCTCACACATGTTGTAACAACAGACTCACACATGTTGTAATAACAGTCTCACACATGTTGTAACAACAGACTCACACATGTTTTAATAACAGTCTCACACATGTTGTAACAACAGACTCACACATGTTGTAACAGTCTCACACATGTTGTAATAACAGTCTCACACATGTTGTAACAACAGTCCCATATGTTGTAACAACAGTCTTACACATGTTGTAATAACAGTCTCACACATGTTGTAACAACAGACTCACACATGTTGTAATAACAGTCTCACACATGTTGTAACAACAGTCCCATATGTTGTAACAACAGTCTTACACATGTTGTAACAGTCTCACATATATTGTAACAACAGTCTTACACATGTTGTAATAACAGTCTCACACATGTTGTAACAACAGTCCCATATGTTGTAACAACAGTCTTACACATGTTGTAACAGTCTCACATATATTGTAACAACAGTCGTACACATGTTGTAATAACAGTCTCACACATGTTGTAATAACAGTCTCACACATGTTGTAACAACAGTCCCATATGTTGTAACAACAGTCTTACACATGTTGTAACAGTCTCACATATATTGTAACAACAGTCTTACACATGTTGTAATAACAGTCTCACACATGTTGTAACAACAGACTCACACATGTTGTAACAACAGTCCCATATGTTGTAACAACAGTCTTACACATGTTGTAATAACAGTCTCACACATGTTGTAACAACAGTCCCATATGTTGTAACAACAGTCTTACACATGTTGTAATAACAGTCTCACACATGTTGTAATAACAGTCTCACACATGTTGTAACAACAGACCCATATGTTGTAACAACAGTCTTACACATGTTGTAACAGTCTCACATATATTGTAACAACAGTCGTACACATGTTGTAATAACAGTCTCACACATGTTGTAATAACAGTCTCACACATGTTGTAACAACAGTCCCATATGTTGTAACAACAGTCTTACACATGTTGTAACAGTCTCACATATATTGTAACAACAGTCTTACACATGTTGTAATAACAGTCTCACACATGTTGTAACAACAGACTCACACATGTTGTAACAACAGTCCCATATGTTGTAACAACAGTCTTACACATGTTGTAATAACAGTCTCACACATGTTGTAACAACAGTCCCATATGTTGTAACAACAGTCTTACACATGTTGTAACAGTCTCACATATATTGTAACAACAGTCTTACACATGTTGTAATAACAGTCTTACACATGTTGTAATAACAGTCTCACACATGTTGTAACAACAGACTCACACATGTTGTAACAACAGTCCCATATGTTGTAACAACAGTCTTACACATGTTGTAATAACAGTCTCACACATGTTGTAACAACAGACTCACACATGTTGTAACAGTCACATATGTTGTAACAACAGTCTTACACATGTTGTAATAACAGTCTCACACATGTTGTAACAACAGTCCCATATGTTGTAACAACAGTCTTACACATGTTGTAACAGTCTCACATATATTGTAACAACAGTCTTACACATGTTGTAATAACAGTCTTACACATGTTGTAATAACAGTCTCACACATGTTGTAACAACAGACTCACACATGTTGTAACAACAGTCCCATATGTTGTAACAACAGTCTTACACATGTTGTAACTCCTGTAGTGCTCAGTTAGAATCTGTGTCAATCAAACTGCTGCTTCACAAAGAAAGAGGGGAAACAGATCAACAACAGTCTGAGGACCAATCATTACATTTGATTATTGATGAGAGCATATTCATCAATAACGCAGGACAGCAACTCACTGAACAGCACAGATGAAGCTGCGGTTCCTGCCAAAACCAGCAGATGTCAGTTTAGTGCTGTTTCTGCTCAGACTGAAACTCTCCTTCTACACACAGGATTTCAATGGTAGAAAAAAAACAGTGAAACTGTCTTAACCATTAAAAGATTAATTTCTTAATTAAGCAGATTCAGGCATTCAGTCCTGATTTAGAGTCAGTTAATGGGTTATAATAATAATAATGATTAAAATAATGATTAACGAATGGATGAATCTGCACAAGTCAGTTTTAAAACTGCAGGTAAATTAAAGTATTTTTATTTTATGCTGTAAGTAAAAGCATTTTACTCATTTTCACTTTAATGTAAACAAATATGGCCTTTTATATCTGAAGGTCTTAAAAGTCTTAAAAACACTGAATTCAGTTAAGAATTAAAATTAAAACTCACATTGATCAGGTTCAGTTCACTTTGAAAAAACAAACTCACCATGTTAAAGCTGAAACCAGAGAGAATGACTCAGTACAATTAATTATCATGTGCGTAATGATTAACGTAATAACTGAAAGGATGGTTTTCGTCAGTTTATTGTCACATCACAGTTAAACGGGGCTCCTTTAAGTTCAGAGAGCACTTTAATGTTTGCTCTAAACCCTGCAGATGATCTATTGGTGTTTCTTCTTTTTTTTTTTAAAGTCCACTATTCCCTCAAGACCTAAATCACTGGAGAACCATAATCAGGTCTATGTTTAACAGTCAGCTATAAATATGGCGCCGGCTTCTCCTCACATTTTATTTCTTTATTGGACAAGAAAACACCGTTCAGGTCTTAAAACCAGAGTCCTCTATTACGATATAGTTCATGTTCTGCTTCAGAGGACCAAGTTTCTGATTAATCACATTATTGGGGGGCGGGGGGCAGACAGGTGAGAATGTGAACACTCATAGAAGGCCGGGTCACTTGAGGAGGGCGCATGCGTGAGAGGTTTTTCTCCGTCGCGCTCAGAGGATGTTTGGCGCGCTGCCTGCGTGCTCCTGCAGTGTGTGCGTGCTAGCGCAAAGCGCGGCCTTCCGCTCGGTGCTCGTCCTCATCAACAACAACAACAACCACCGGATAAAGTGTTTCCCGGCTCCTAGTGCGCTGACACACCCAGAGAGACACACTCACCCCGGGACTCTGTGACGGTAAGAGCCCGCTCCAACGGCCCCGCGCTCTCCTCGTTCCCCGCTCCGGCTCTGTTTCCGCGGGGATGTCTGCGCGCTCTCGAGCCGTTCATGGCCGCTCGAGCTCCCGACTCGTTCGTGTCGCCGAGGCCGCGGCGCCGCCGCTACTCGCGTGCCTGTGTGTCGGTCCCGGGGACGGCTGAGCACGCGGCCGGCTCCCCGTACGCCCGGTGATGGTGTCGGGTCAGCAGTTTTACCGGAGACAGTCCGAGGCGGAGAGTTACTAGATAAACGCCATTTTGTGTGCGAGCGGAGCCGCAGGCCGGACTGTCCGCCATTTAACACAAACACCGAGTTTCACCACAAACACCAAAACTCCCGTGAAACACCGACGGTATTAAACACCGCCTGTCACTTCCCGGTACACACAAGTCAGCTGCAGCGGGCTCCGGGAGGCCGGTTTATCCGCCGGTAACGTTTAGATTGTTGAACGTTAAATTAGCACGTTAGCTCCATCAAGTTGAAAGCTAATGTTAGCCTCACTGATAAACAGCCACCGGTACCGTCTGAAAACCCCGTTACACAGTCAAATTCCCGCTATCACGCTTTCTGATTTACTGTTCAAACGGTTTGGTTCCGATTTTATGACCGTTAAATTAACGCTAGCCAGGCAGCCGTCGGCGCGTTAGCTTAAGCCGCTTCAGCCCGATTCAAATGAACTGGGGTCTGGGTAGAAACTGGACTCGGTGTCGGTTAACCGTGCGAGTCCAGGTTTAGACCCAGTCTGTGGTGGTTTTCAGATAAAACTCGGTCGGTTCAGGAAAATAAAGCCATGTGAATAAAATAACGTGTGTGAGCTCGGTGACAACAGCTAGCCTGTCAGTCCGCTCCGTTCAGCTAAAGGCATCGTGAAGCGTGCACACGCTGATGTGCGCGTGTCCGCGGTATGAGAGGTACATGAACTACTTACTGCAAAAGTGCGGGGGGGGGGTCGTCTGTCTTTACCTCTGAGCAAGGCACTGACACCGCGCTGCTCAGGTGTCAGAGTAAAGATGCAGGAAACCATTGATATCTTCAGGTAAAACGGATGGGGGGCGGCGGTTAAAAAATACAGTTTCCACAGTTTGTCTCAAAACTCAGCTGATTCAGCTGCTGTTAATGAGACAGTCTGACCACATGCGAACTGATACAGCCTCCAGTGTTACCTCACAGCTAACCAACTGACTTCATGCTAACACTGAGTGTCAACTTTATTAGGTCCAATTGTCTCCAACTTGCTGTAACAAATACTCCTGTTTCAAAGGTGAGGCCCATGTTGGACTCATACAACAGGTGTTTCTAAGATTTCTTCCAGTCCATGTTTGTCACTGAAGTGGCGTAAACAACTGAAACAAGTCATCAGAGAAACCCTGACTTGTGAAAGACAGGAGGGCAGCATTTGATTTGCTGTAACAGAACACCTGTCCAGGTGACTGCAGCTTTACACTGATTAACAATGTGTTCAGTAAAAACATCCAGAGTTCAGTTAAATCATCTTTGGCCCTAACCTGTATATGTTCACGTGTTCACACCAGACCCCCCCCAGTTAGTGTTGATCAGCTGATTTCTTTTCTTCTTGTTAGTAATCAGGTTGTAACTGATATGTAGCTGTTCACTGAAGCAGTAACATGGACTCATCAAACCCAGACTGTCTGCAGGTTTTATACCAATTTAATGTTGTCACCTGATCTGTGTGCAGATGGCGGAGACAGTGAAGTACGTGGACGACGAACACAAAAGCATCTTCCTGAAGCTGCTGAATGAGCAGCGACTGGAGGGCGAACACTGCGACATCGCTGTGGTTGTCGAAGACGTCAAGTTCCGCGCTCACCGCTGTGTGCTTGCCGCCTGCTCCAACTACTTCAAGAAACTGTTCAAGAAACACGAGGTGACTCCTGAACTTCATCAATCCGGTGAAAGGTCTGTCCTCCTGGACACTTTAAATATCTTTTTTAAAACTGTGTGTGTGTGTGTGTGTGTCAGGTGGACAACTCGTCTGTGATTGAGATCGACTTCATCCGCTCTGATATCTTTGAGGAGGTGTTGAACTACATGTACACTGCAAAGATCTCTGTGAAGAAGAGAGACGTCAACCTCATGATGTCGTCTGGACAGATCCTTGGCATCCGCTTCCTCGACAAGCTCTGCTCACAGGTAACACACACTGGTGACATAATATACAGGTAACACACATTCCCATCAGTCAGCCTCCGACTCAGCAGTTTGCTGATGATGATGGTGAGGAGGAGGAGCAGACCTGATGATGCATTCATGTGTGCTCAGAAACGAGACGTGTCGTCAGAGGATAAAGAGAAGTTTCCATATGACATCGTGAAGATGGCGCTGCCGCCCGAGGCTCAGCTGGCTGCTGAGTCTGAGGTAAACTAATCAGTACTGATCACTCATCAAACATCTGCCACGTTATCTTGTCATGATGATGGTGACTGTGTTCAGGTGCTGGGGGAACATGATAACACACCCGCCACAGATGACCTTGTTGAGGCGTCAGCCAATCAAGAGCTAGATAAATCTCCCAGTGCAGCACTGCGTGTCCAGGAAGCCATCCTGAAAGAACTGACCAATGAGGATGTACACAAGGTACACACACACACACACACACACACACACACACACACACACACACACACACACACACACACACAGAGTGCCCTGTGTCCTGTCGCCCACAGCAGCTGGAAACCACCCAGCGTGGCGTTAGTGTCCAGGGTTAGCACGATTAGCGTCGTTAGCTGTGTCTCCAGCGTGATGCTACCTTCCCTTTGATGCTGTGTTAGCGCCATTAGTTCGTCTGTCTGATTCGGGGGGGGGGGGCTGGTTCATAACTCCTCCTCATAGCATGACACTCCGCCACTGCTCCCCTGTCTCTTCCTCCTCCTCAGCTCGCCGTGTGCCATCAGCTGTTTGCCGTCTCTCCAGACACGACCACGGTGAACTGACGAGTTAGAGAGGCAGTTACAAAGTTCAGTCTAAGAACAGGAACCTCTGCGAAGACGTGCTGAAGCATGTACAGGCCAGTAAACCGCACCTGTCACTACACCTGTGTGACCTCTCCAGGTGACCTGCTACGACCAGGATGTGGTGACAGAGATGGAGGCAGAGCCTAAAGAGCTGGGGGCGGAGCATCACGCCACCCAGACGCTGACATTTGCTGACAGTATGGGGGAGGTGAAGGACGAACAGCCACCTGGTTGGTCGACAGCAACAACAGACATGAAGTTTGAATACCTGCTATATGGACACAGAGAACAGCTCGCCTGTCAGGTGTGTGGCAAGACCTTCTTGGACGAGAGCAGACTCAGGTACGTACCACACATCTGGATCACACACCAGGTCAACACACTTGGATAACACACCTAGTCACCGTCTCTCTGTTTGTAGGAAACATGAGAAGCTTCACTCAGCAGAGCGTCCGTTTGCCTGTGAGATCTGCACCAAAGCTTTCACCACACATGCTCACCTGAAAGGTACAAACACACCTGTACTCAGGTGTAACCAGATACCATCAGATTACTGTGGGACTGTGTTTTTACTCTAAGGTAACGTGTTTTGCTCCGCCTTCACCTGTGTGTTCCAGAGCACCTGAAGATCCACACAGGCTTCAAACCATACAGGTGTGACGTTTGTGGTAAATCGTTCATTCGAGCTCCAGACCTGAAGAAACACGAACGAGTTCATAGCAACGAGAGACCGTTCGCCTGCCAGATGTGTGATAAGGTGAGCTCATCTGTCTCTGTCTCACCTGTCTGCCTCTCCTGTTTCATACCTTTCTGTCTGCTCACCTGTCTGTTGGCTCACTTGTCTGCAGGCGTTTAAACACAAGTCTCACCTGAAGGATCATGAGAGGAGACACAGAGGAGAGAAACCATTCGTCTGTCCGTCCTGCACCAAGGCCTTCGCCAAGGTACCTATTATAACTGGACACTCAGTACACCTGCTGTCTGTCTGTCATGTGGTGAGTTCACTGTCTCTGTACTTTCAGGCGTCAGATCTAAAGCGTCATGAAAACAACATGCACAGTGAGAGGAAACAGCTGCATCCACTGCAGAGCGACACAGAGACACTGCAGGCTGCTGCCATGGCTGCAGAGGAGCAACATCTGGACAACATCAGCTGCTCCTAACATCTGGACAACATCAGCGGCTCCTCACATCTGGATAATATCAGCTGCTCCTCACATCTGGACATCAGCTGCTCCTAACATCAGCTGCTTCTAACATCTGGACATCAGCTGCTCCTCACATCTGGACAACATCAGCTGCTCCTTATCACTGTATGAATAAGAATATTTTGACTGTATCTGTTGATTGATTTTAATGTAGTTTTCTCTGCATCAGTGAACATTAACTGACTAAAGGGGCTGTTTGTAAGTTTCCTCTGCTGCTGAACCTGGTTTTATTCTGGAGCTGATGATGACGATGGTGATGAAGATGTCGCCCACCAGGATCTTTAGTCGTCGTTGTGTTTACAGCAGGTTATAATCCGTCCACTGAGCAGCTTCAGGACAGACTGCAGGCTACAGTGACTCAGTATCAGAAAGTGAGACGACGATCTGACCAGGCTGCAGCTAGCTGGTTAGCATGCTAACTTCAGTAGAAGAGAAGAGACCAGAAGTTACATTGGTGTTTGGAGACAGCTGTTGGTGAGTAAAAGATGATGTTAGTTTCTTCTAGACTGGTAAGTAAACAGATGCTAATGCTATGTGGCAATAGCAGAACTTACAAATGGCTCCTTTAACATGAACTGATTAACCTCAACGATCATGTGGTGAACATGTTAAACGTGGCTGACTTTCCTCTGGCTTCTTGTATGATCTGTAAATTCTTGTCTCTTTGTAAATGACAGGACTCTGTACAGAAAACTGTTGTATATGAATCTGTTCAGTTCAATGAGCAGAGCTGCTGTGTTTAAACCACGACTTTTATTTTATTGTTTCATTACTGTCACTAAACTACAGGAGCCCAGAGTGGACACATAAACTCAAAGGGCTCTGTTTACATGAAATAAACCATTTTAATTCAAACCAGGATCATTACGTTCTCAACATATTCTCTAGGTTTACTGATGTGTTCTGTTCTATTCATGTACGTCACACTGACACACAGCTGTAGGTACAGACTCTGACCAGCAGGAGGAGACACAACACCTTCAGCACATCTTTGATTTAAGTATGAGCAGGTTTTTACATCCACATTTTAGTTTATTACAAACAACAGAACAGGAAGAGACCGATTGATTCTCTGCTTTGCTATCAATAATCAATATGTACAAAATACAAAGTAAATATCAATAGAAACTTTCTATTGTTCTCCATTGATACATGTTTGAACACTGAAGTTTAGGAGCCTTATGTTTATACCATCTGATGAATGATGGAATGTGATGTCACCGCTGTGATGTCAAGTGTTGGCTATAGGTGTAAGTTGTTGAGAGTCGTGAGACAGGTTCAGACTAGTGGTGAGACAGCTGGAGACTTGTGGGGCAGGAGGTAAGACGAGTTATGAGACTGTCGGGTGGTAAGGCACGTTGTGAGACAGGTTGGAACTAGTTTTGGAAGTGGTGGTGAGACGGGGGAGAGTGGTTCAACAGGTTGCCAGAGGCAATGAGACAGGTAGAACAAGTTGTGACACAGGTGAGAAAGATTGTGTGTCAGGGTTTGATCAGCCAATCACAGTGAGGATTCGCTCTGTAAACATCCAACAGGATGCAGTCTGGATGGAGACGACGCTCACCTGAGAGACAGACAGGTGTTAATATCTTTGAATATCTGTGCAGCAGGTAGTTATTTGACGATGTCATAATGAGACTCACAGATGTTTCCTCCGACTTCGTACAGACTCTGAACAGGACTGGTGGTTGAGAGACAGACAGAGAGAGAGAGACAGAGAGAGATTATATAATTTATATATATATAATATTGTATCATCATTAATCATCCGTCAATGTTTATAATTTTCTGTACTGCTTTGGAAATATAGATTTCTGATCTGTCATGCCAATAAAGCTTATTTGAATTTGAGACAGACAGAGAGAGAGAGAGAGAGCGAGAGAGACAGGATAAATGACAGATTGTTTTTGTGTTTAAAAGTTCAAAACTGGTTTTATGGTTCAGGTTCAGAGTTAGGTGGGGGGCGGTCCTTACAAGTACAGAAGTGTGTGTGTGTGTGTGACCTGTTCTCAAACTCGAAGCGGGCGGTTACGTCTTTGGCTCTCATTTGTCCGTCAAGTTGTATCGCCATGGAGACCTTGGTGTGTAGGGGGGCACAGACCCTGATCACACCTTCACAAAGCTCTGTGATCTGCACACACACACACACACACACACACAAAGGTGTGATGTCACACTGTTGACATCACAAGACAAACAGGTGAACAGGTTCATTTAATATGGCCCCGTTCTGGTATTGGTCTCACCTGGTTTCTGTCATTCTTGTCACTCTTCCTCCTCAGGAGTCGTCTCCCTGTCCTCGTTAGCCCGGACTGTTTCTGATTGGTTGCCTGGTTCATCCGTCTCACCTGAGACAACAGGAAGCTTGGAACCTATCAGAGAAAGACAGGTGATGTCACAGACAGGTGTAACCTGTAACTGGGTGGAGACAGATCTTAAGTTGCCATAGAAACTGGGACTGTACAGGTGTGTCCTCAGACTCACGATCCACAACAGGTCCTGGTGTGTGATCATCAGCCGGATCAGTTGAGCTCCGCCTACCGCCTCCTCCATCTCCTCCCGTTGCTTGGTGATGGATAGCTTGTTACCATGGTGATGGCAGGAGAACAGGTTGGGTGCCATTACCATGGAGACATTCCACAGAGACATCCGGTTTTGGTCCTGATGAGAGACTACCTTACGCAGGAAGACTAACAGGGCCTGTAACCATGGAAACAGATCCAGATTAACCTGTAACTATGGAAACAGATCCAGGTTTACCTGTAACCATAGAAACATGTGCAGGTAGGTTTACCTGTAACTATAGAAACAGATCCAGGTTTTGTGTGTGTGTGTGTGTGTGTGTGTGTGTGTGTGTGTGTGTGTGTGTGTGTGTGTGTGTGTGTGTGTGGGGTCAGGAGAGTTTCACCTGTAATCACTGTAGCCAGGTGTTTAACCTGTCTGTCAGTGTGAACAGTAGTTACACCTTTGACCACCTGCTGAGTCTTTGACTCTAACACCTGTTGAGCTGATGTGATGTGTTGTTTTTGTGTGTTGTTGGTGTGTAGTTTTTTTTGTTGTTGTGTATTTGCTGTGTTGTTGTTGTTGTTTACTCTGAGTGTGTCTCTGTTGACTTCAGGAAGTAACAACGACAGCAGCTGCAGAGCCTGAACCTGATGGAGAACAGACGACACACCTGCAGAGACATACAGGTCAACACAGTTCATTCAGTGGGAGGCTAGCCCCCCCCCACCAGCTGTCTGTACAGTGTGTGTGGGTGTGGGTGTGTGTGTGTGTGTGTGTGTGTCTATGTGTGTACCCAGCACAGAGCGGTAGGTGGACAGGTGTGTGTGTGTCAGCAGAGGTGTCGGCAGCTCTCTGATGAAAAGCTTCAGAAGACCTGCAGCGTCCACCTGTCTGACTGCAGACCAGTCCAAGTCTCCACCACACCTGTCTAACTCTCTACGCAGGTACTGCAGACAGACAGACAGACAGACAGACAGACAGACAGACAGATTCCCTCATGTCCTTCAAATAAAACCATCATATTATTTATTTTAAAAGTATTTTAATTTAGTGAGACAGTTTGTTACCTTCAGTCTGGCAGCTGATCCTGGTACTCTGAGAATCCCCTCAGTCTGCAGGCCGGTCTGCTCTAAGATACACAGCAACTACACACGCGCACACACACACACACACACACACACACACACACACACACACACACACACACACAGATCAATACAGTGGAAAAGGCTGACTCCTCTCACACATTATCAATATTTCATCTGAGCTCAGCTCCGTCTCCAGCAGCCACAGAATCTTTCTCGTCACTGGCATCATCACTGACATCATCACTGACATTACAGACATCACAGCCTCTGTGATGGTTCTCACAAAGACAGCAGTACTAGTGTGTATGGTTGTTTGTTGTTGTAACAGCTCAAATTTAAATCTGATGACATCACAGACCTGAAACCAGCTAAACCACTTCCTGTTCATAGAGAAAACGTGTTCCTACAGTTTAATCATCAGAGGTCGATGAAGTGTTGGAGACTCAATGTCAGGGTCCAACAGCTGATCTGAGGTCAGATGTTCTCTGTAGAACATTAGAACCTCAGTTCTGTCAGAGAACAGCTGCAGATGCTCTGATCTAAATTAAACTCATTTAACACATTTAACTTGAAGCTAAACGCTAACCACACACTGCATCACAGGAATGTTCAGCTGTTAGCATGTTAGCTCAGCAAAAAGCTAACATGAATGTCAGCTGAAACAACACTGACCTGCAGACAGACAGAGAGAGAGACAGACAGACAGACGGGTTCTTCACCTTCTGGAAGACGACAGGAACTTTGATTCCAGGAAACCTTTTCCTGTCATTCTCCAACAATGAGTTCAGAGGAACACCGAATACGCCGCCGTCTGATCAACAGAGAGAGAAGAGACAGAGTCATAGTGTCATTGTGTTTTCAGAGTCAGTAACAGATGAAATGTTTTATATTAATCAGTGTTAATGACGTCATCATCAGTTATCTCATCTGTAATAATATGAGCCCTGTTCAAACATAGTGATGTCATAAAGTCATAGATGTGTAGAGATCAACTGAGAGATGATCAGCTTAAGTCTTTGACAGTGTTTGTTTTTTGTAAAAATGAGGCTCACCCTGGGTTCTGCGGCGTGGTGGACGGGTATGTTTGATTTGGACACCCAGAGCGACCAGGAAGGTGGAGAGCTCGATGTGAGAGATGAAGCAGAGCTGGGTGAGGTCACATGATGACAGGTCATCTGCGCAGGTGAGATCCTGAGAGGGACAAACAGGTACAAACTACACACACACACACACACACACTGTGATCATTCAAGGAGCATATTCATTTCCTTTAAAACACTTAGAATCCTGATCAGACCTGAACCACATGTTGATCTGGTTCAGTGTGACATCACTTCCTAACCCAGAATAAAGCTCCAGAGAAATGGAGTCTGTAGAACTTCATAGAGAATCCTCCTGTTTTTAAGTTTCTTTCATTATCACAGTAAAACATTATGATACACTGCAGACAGGAAGTGATCACAGCTGATCACAATCGATCTCAGCTGTGATCAGCTGCTGATAATGAGACAGTCTGACTACATGAAGGCTAAAGTTGTAGCTCACAGTTAACTCACTAAATCCATGGCAACATTATACTTTGTGTTTACACTCCCCAAAGCATTATGGGAGCTGTGGTCCCAAAGCGTACAGCAGGATCACCTCAGAAATTATTAAAATGATGTTGCTGGTCTCCATGGTAACAAACAGGTGAATGTCACAGATCAGACTCACTGACAGGTCACTGTTGTCATCCTCAATGAAATGCAGGCAGTCCCAACAAGTCCCGCCCCGTTTGTGCTCGGCCACACCCTCTGAATACGGAGAGTCCCGCAGCAGCCAATCAGCTCGTCTTGACTGACTGACGGGTGGTGAGTGAGTGTGAGGAGGGGAGGGAGTGAGTGTCAGAGAGTGTGTGTTTGACGGAGAGTGTGTGTTTGTGGGGGATGATGGGTGTTCAGGAAGCTGATCCTCAAACAGAAACGTGGGAAGAGTTGATCGAACTGTAAACACAAACATCAACAGTAAACAGTTTATTCTCTAGAACGACGTAGAAGAAAACTAGAACCACCTAAAGGACCTCTAGAATCTCCTAAGTGACCAATAGCAGACCTAAGGGACCCCCCCAGAACCACCTAGAGGACTCATGGATCATCCAGAACTACCTCTAGAACCTCTAACGGACTACTCAAACCTCCTCATTGACTACCACATACTCCTAGAGAAAAGAGGAACTCTAGAACCCGGTACGGGATCCAACAGGCCTGTGATTGGGTAGGTCTTTGAGCAGAGAGACAGGTACCTCTGTGAGTGCTGCGGCGGATGGTTTTGGTGGTGGTGTGGTATCGACTTGGTGGTGACGCAGAGTGGTGAGAGAAGGGGGAGGGGCATCTGTCAGCTGAGTCATTGTCAGACTGAAACAGAAAACACTGAGTCATGACTTTTTCTAATGCACTACAACTCCCAGAATTCACTGCAAGATCTGTGTTCAGATACATAATGACACATTAAAACATAATGACTGATTTTTATATGATTACAGTTTATCTGAAAACAGCCAGAGAGAATGTGACTGCTCTCACAGCAGGCTTCAAACCAGCTTTATTCATAACACATGGAAGAAAACAAAACACAATCAGCTGTTACATGTGTTACACCCCGTGTTTATTTTTCTGTTACACCTTCTGTTTACCTGTGTTACACTCTGTGTGTATGTCAGTGTATATATTTAACCAACCTGAGTGAAGATGTCCCGGACGTCTCTGATTGGCTGCTTGTTTCTCTTCTTCAGTGTCTCATTGTATATGTCCAGCCTCCTCCTCACTGTGGCAGTTTGTTGCCGTGTCAACGTGGACAGCACTGCCTCGGCTGGCGGCGGCGGCGCCTCGTCCTCCGACGAGCCTGTCACCAGGGAGGATAACCCCGCCTCTGTCAGCCACACCTCCTCCAGCTCCACCTCTGCAGGTAAACAAAGACAGGTAGAGGTGAGACAGGGAGGGGATGTTTCACTCTGCTGTAAGTTTGACTTACCGTCCATACTCTTCCTCTCCTCCTCTTCCTCATCTTCATCTTCTCCCTCCTTCTCCTCCTCGATGCTCTGCACTTCCCTCCAGTAGGTTTCCATGGCAGCACGGTGGGGGTCAGAGGTCATTGTGTTGGTGGGTGGAGGGGGGGAGGGGGAGGGGGAGGTGGTAGGTGGACACGATAACATCCTGTAGAGACAGAGACAAACGATTCTGTCAGATTAATGGATCCGGTCAGTCAATCACAGTGTCAGGGACAAACAGAGCTCAGAGTCAAACATCACTTATATATGATATATATACTACTATACTACTGTATATAAACTACTGTATAAACTACTGTATATAAACCACTGTATAAACTACTGAATATAAACTACTATATAAACTACAGTATATAAAATACTGTATATAAACTACAGTATACAAACCACGGTATAAATTACTGTATATAAACTACTGTATATAAATTACTGTATAAACCACTGTATAAACTACTGTATATAAACTACTGTATAAATTATGTATAAAAACTACTGTATATAAACCAATGTATGAACCACTGTATAAAGTACTGTATAAACCACTGTATATAAACCACTGTTTAAACTACAGTATATAGACCACTGTATAAGCTACTGTATATAAGCTACTGTATATAAACCAATGTATGAACCACTGTATAAACCACTGTATGTAAACTACTATATAAACCACTGTATATAAACTACTGTATAAACTGCTGTATATAAAGTACTGTATAAACTACTATATAAACCACTGGTTAAAAACTACTGTATAAAAACTAGCTCAGATGAAATATTGATGTGTGTGTGTGTCTGTCATAGACTCCTTTAGGGGACATATTTCAGACCAGTCAACTGTGGACAAAAGCTGACGTTAGTCAAGGTCTCCAGGTAATATCCCCAAACCTGTGTGTGTGTGTGTGCGTGCGTGCATTTGTTACAGTGTGTGTGGTGGGGGAACCTCGGTCTAATGCTTTTGGTTCTCAGGGGAGGGGAGTGGGGTGCGCAGGCTAATGATAACTGCAGCTGCATGTCCATTAGGAGGAAATGGATGCTGTCATCCAATCAAAGCATCAGGGATAAGTGTTTTCACTCAGGTCCTTAGACAGTAATCTGACCTGGTTATTCCTCCTGACGTTAAATCATCTGAGAAACACTTGGACCTCTGCAGCTTCATTTTATCTTATTGTTTAGTTTTCAGAGTTTAGTTCACGAGAGGAACCTGAACAGAACAACAACAATAATGATATCAATAACAATGATAATAA
The DNA here is from genome assembly GCF_021018895.1 of Seriola aureovittata. Classification (NCBI taxonomy): domain Eukaryota; kingdom Metazoa; phylum Chordata; class Actinopteri; order Carangiformes; family Carangidae; genus Seriola; species Seriola aureovittata. The sequence goes on from NC_079383.1 coordinate 23,817,558, forward strand.
TAATAATAATCATAGATTTTAAAAAAGAAGTTGACTTAAAATCTTTGAGTTAAAAATCAATTCACAAGTGAAAAAAAGTGTCTGGATCCAGATCAGAGGATCACCAGACCTGGTCCAGAGACTTTGGACAGGGACGTGTTGTTAATGCCTGTGTCTCTCGGTGGATGTGAACCTGGTCTGGATCTGTTGCTGAAACTGGTTTTTCTGGTCCACATCTTGGAATATTGGATTCAGACCAGATTTGGGTCCACTGTGTCTGCTCTTGTCACCCTGCCCCTCCAGTATAGCAGTCCAGTGGTCCAGACCAGCTTGACTCATAGACTAGGTTTCTAGTTATCCAAAGTATGTGATGTGGTTTAAATCTGGTCTTAGCTTAGCTTAGTCCTCATCTGTTGATCTGATCCAGATCCATTAAACACAGCAGGTCATCAATCCAAACTCTGACCAGACTCTGACTATGTCCAGTCTTGGTCTGAGTCCTGGTCTGGTCGTTTTAACATGTTTTTGTTGAACAATCTAATTTCACTATCTTTCCTCATCTTCTTACTGATCTTGTGTCAGTTTCTACCTCTCTCTAGCAATCTCTCATTCTCTTCAGTAGCATCAGTGCCATTGCAATCGATATCTCATCAATATGTTATCAATAAATTATCCATATGTTATCCATTTGGTCCCTATCAGTGTATGATTAGTGATCAATCAAGGCATAAAGACAAGAATCCAACTCACCCCTGATATGTCCGGCTGCTGATCCTCTCTGTGAGAAGACGAGGGGGAGGAGTTGTGAAGGGCCAGAGAGGGAGGGGGGAGGGAACATTCTGGTCTCCCAGTTTAGACTAACAGCTGGAGAGCGGCTCAGACTGGGAGTGTTGAAGTCAACACTGTCAACACTGACATCTGTGGTGAGCTTAGCTTAGCACAAAGACTGGGAGCAGAGGGAAACTGTTAGCTTAGCTTTGGCAGAAAGCTCATTATCATAGAAATTCTTCAGTTAACAGAAACAAAAGAAGCATAAAAAAGAAGTAAACAGTACAAACACACTGATTATAAACAGGTTATATCTAATTAAAGTGCAAATTTTAATAATTAATTGATTAAATGATTGCATACATTTCCACTAGGGGATAAATAAAGTATCTATCTATCTATCTATCTATCTATCTGATTTAATGATTGATTAATGATTAGATGAAGGCAGTGGAGAATAAAGCAGCTTCTAGCACTTAGCTTTGTGCTAGCTCCAGTGTGTTTGTTTTATCCTTTTAAGACAGTGTGTTATTGATGAAGTTTTAGATTTAGATAATATTTCATATGTCGTTGTGTCTGAAATAAATCAGTGAGGAAGAGATTTCAGGTAACGTCTTGCTGCTGTCAGTCTGACCACACGGTGGTGCTGCAGGCCACTAGTCTCTATACTATAATACAGAAGTGTCTGATGTTTGTTAAAGGGTGAGTAATATTTTGTGACGTCAGATCCTCACTCTCTGGTTGTTATTGGTCCACCTGTAAGTGACGTGTTGCACCTGTTCGGGCCATGTGACAGGTATCAAACACATGAAGCATTAAAGCAGTGAACAGGATAAAATCACATTTTAATGAAGGTTAAACGCATCCTAACACAGGAATTTGAAATGACCTGATTATAAACCTCAAAACTTTATTTAAAACAATAACTTTATTTATTTCACAAGCTGATTTTATTTACATGTATAGTTCCCCCCACCCCCGCCAGTCCTCTGGATGCGCATGCGCAGTGACCTCTCAGTATTTCCGTGTAGTGGAGCTGTCACCAGTCTGAGGCGGAACACCACACACGGTAAGTTTCTGTCTAAACTCTTGGTACCGGTACCGGATCCTCTTGTTTACCTCTGTCCGGGTCCCCGGCTCCTCTCAGCGGCTCTCCGCAGCAGCTGCAGCCGCTCTCAGGAGCTCAGAGTCCGGCGGAGAGAGCCGAGGATCACCGGCGGGTCTGAGCTGTTTGTTGTTTCCTGATTGAACCTGCGTCAATTCACACAGGTGCGGGCAGCGCAATTCCGCTCTGATCTTCACAATAAGAGTCTGGCTCGAGTGCCAGATAGCTCATTTTGATTCATGTGCAACTTTAGTCTGAAGAGATTGTACAGACACACACACACACACACACACACTGAGTCCGAAAAGATTTTTAATCCCAACCAACAAAACAACTTTTTTCTTTCATTGTAAAATCAGTTTTTAACAGATGTTGATTAGGATCCGACTGAACCCAGAGGTGGAGGAAGTATTGTAATTGTGCTGCAGTAAAAGTACTAATAAACACTCTAAAATACTCTGGTACAAGTAAAAGTGCTGCTGTAATGTTAGAGAGTGAAGGACGACCTTGGTGTCACTTCTACATGAGTTTAAGAAGTGAAGGAGATGAGGTGAAGTTCACGGTCAGAGCTGGTCAGACATGTTGTCAGACATTTGTTAGAGTAGTCAGGAGAGGAGGTGCTCTCTGAGGAGAGGAGTCTACAACATGTTCTGCTCTGATAGAACCAAAGACCAGAACAGTCTGAACTGCAGGAAGGTGATGTCAGAGGACCACAGTCGGGGTGAGTTCAGGTAGATGGTTCAGACCCAGCATTGACTCTGAAGGCAGCAACAGGTGTAAACAGGTTGATGAGCAGCAGAGTTCAGATCATAATATCATTCAATTACTGTTTTATATCAGGTTGTGACCAATGATCATTTTCATTATGGATTAATCTTCTGATCATTTTCTCCATGATCCATGAATTGAGTCTGAGAAACTGATCAGCTGATCAGTTTATAATGGTCAATAGTTGCAGTTGTACAGAGCAACAGTAATAATCAAATGACACATAGATGTGTACGCAGTACACACACGTTTTATTGCATGGACACTTTTAATACTTGAAGTATATTTTCCTCATTGCACTGAACATATTCACAGTACTTTTACTGCAGCGGGGTGTCTGAGTACTTCTTCCACCTCTGTGGAGCATCGTGACCTTTGACCCTTATTAGCAGCATCCTCCTGGCACAATAAAAGAGAGACAGCTCAGTGATTTGATCCCAGACTTGCTGCAGGAAGACTTTTATTTTGAAGGTAGACTCATGTGGACTTCCTGTGTGTGTGTCTTTGTGTTGTAATGGAGTCGTTTCCTGCCATGATGAAGATGATGAAGAGTGTTTGTTTGTGTTTAACAGCTGTTCTGATGATTACTGATGCAGTTATTGATTATTTGGCATCAGATGATTGTTATTGATCAGTATTGATCAGTATTGATCAGTTATTTTATTGATCCAGTGGAAGAACAGATGTTGTTGTGATTATAAATGAGAAGATGAGTCACCACAGAGATTGTCTCAATGACCCCATTACAACATATTGATCAGTGATCAGGTTTTGAACAGATTGATCAGTGATCAGTTTTGAACAGATTGATGCGGCAGTGCCGCTGTACCTTCATGTTTGTCCTGTCTCAACAGAAAAGAACCAAAGAAGAAGAAGATGAAGAACAAAGTCAGCAGCACTCAAGGTAAGTGTCCCTGTCCCCCTACAGCCTGATGCTGCCTCCACCAGGCTTCAGTATTGTTCAGGTGATATCTGCTTTCATCCAGACCTGACTCTGAGACTTGAGACCAGACAGTTCAGCCTTGGTCTCATCAGACCACAATCTGGTTTCTCTCAGTCTCAGAGTCCTCTAGCTGTCCATTAGGAGAGGCTTTGTCTGGACCCTCTGACATGAACCTGAACATGTTGATCTGGTTCAGTTCACTTCCTGATGATGTCATCACTTCTGACCATAAAGCTCCAGAGAAACAGAGTCTGTAGAACACTGCAAACAGGAAGTGATCACAGCTGATTACAGCTGATTCAGTCTCACTACATGTGAACTGATACAGGATATAAAATAAAGACTGGAGTCTAAATCAGAAACATGAAACCTGCAGGTCTGTGATAGTCTTTGCGTGACTGAATGTAGGTCACAACAGTGTTGTAAGCGTGGTACCAACCGTGTGTGTGTGTGTGTGTGTGTGTGTGTGTGTGTGTGTGTGTGTGTGGGTGTGGGTGTGGGTGGCTGTTCAGTGAGTGTAAAGCGATGGTCCTGGTCCTGGCAGCAGTACCTGAATGAACAGAAAGCTGAAGCTGCTCCAATGACACTCTTTACACAGGTAACACACACACACACACACACACACACACACACACACACACACACACACACTAGTTAAAAAATATCTTTTTCCGTAAAACTTTCAGACACTAAAAGTTTATTAACATAAAATCATGAATATGAATCTGAACTGTCTCTCTCTGACCCGCCTCTCTCTCTCTGACATGTGTCTCTCCCTGATCTGTCTCTCTCTCACCTGTCTCTCTCTGTGACCTGTCTCTCTCTGACATGTCTCTCTCTCTGACCTGTCTCTCTCTCTCTCACCTGTCTCTGTCTCTAACATGTCTCTCTCTCACCTGTCTCTATCTCTGACCTGTCTCTCTCTCACCTGTCTGTCTCTCAGTCCCAGTCCTTTCCCAGTAGGAGAACTGCTTTTAAAGTTGGGATGAAGCTGGAAGGCGTCGACCCACTGCACCCCTCCATGTTCTGCGTGCTGACGGTTGCCGAGGTAACGCTCACACACACACAGGCACACATAACTGTCTGAGGTGGGTCAGAGGACTCACCTGTCCCTCTGTCAGGTGATCGGATATCGGCTGCGTCTCCATATTGATGGCTACTCAGAGTGCTATGACTTCTGGGTAAACGCTGACTCAGCAGACATCAGACCGGCAGGCTGGTGTAGAGACCACAACCACAAGCTCCACCCACCTAAAGGTGAGCACAAGTAGCCTGTCACCCTTTCAGGTAATCACCTGGCACAGATGACATCATTCTACCTGTCTGTCTCTCTCTTTAAAGGTCAAAGTGAGACACAGTTTGAATGGCAGCTCTACCTTCAGTCCACAGGCTCTGATGCGGCGCCTCCATCCCTGTTCACCTGTCGCACTACAGTCAGTATACACCTGTCTAACCTGTCTGTCTGCTCACCTGTCGCACTGCAGCCATTAAACACCTGTCTCACCTGTTGTCTGCTCACCTGTTGCACTACAGTCAGTATACACCTGCTCCACCTGTCTGTCTCTCCGCCTGTTTGTCTCTCAGGGCTGTGGATTCAGGCTGGGGATGAAGATGGAGGCTGTCGACAAGAAGAACCCCGGACTTGTCTGCGTCGCCTCCGTCGCCGATGTCATCGAAGATCATTTCCTTGTTCACTTTGACAACTGGGACGACACGTACGACTACTGGTGAGACAGACAGGTCACAGACAGACAGGTGACAGATAAGTAGTACAAGGAGTAATATTAGCAGTATGAGGAGTAGTACCAGTAGTAGTATCAGTAGTAGTGTCAGTAGTAGTATCAGGAGTAGTATCAGTAGTATCAGTAGTAGTATCAGGAGTGGTATCAGTAGTATCAATAGTAGTATCAGTAGTAGTATCAGCAGTAGTATCAGGAGTAGTATCAGGAGTAATATCACTAGTCTCAGCAGTAGTATCAGGAGTAGTATCACTAGTATCAATAGTAGTATCAGGAGTAATATCAGTAGTATCATTAGTAGTATCAGGAGTAGTATCATTAGTAGTATCAGGAGTAATATCAGTAGTATCAGTAGTAGTATCAGGAGTAGTATCAGGAGTAATTTTACTAGTGTCAGTAGTAGTATCAGGAGTAATATCAGTAGTATCAGTAGTAGTATCAGGAGTAATTTTACTAGTGTCAGTAGTAGTATCAGGAGCAGTATCATTAGTAGTATCAGGAGTAGTATCATTAGTAGTATCAGGAGTAGTATCAGGAGTGGTATCAGGAGTAGTATCAATAGTAGTATCAGGAGTAATATCAGTAGTATCAGTAGTAGTATCAGGAGTAATTTTACTAGTGTCAGTAGTAGTATCAGGAGCAGTATCATTAGTAGTATCAGGAGTAGTATCATTAGTAGTATCAGGAGTAATATCAGGAGTGGTATCAGGAGTAGTATCAATAGTAGTATCAGGAGTAATATCAGTAGTATCAGTAGTAGTATCAGGAGTAGTATCAGGAGTAATTTTACTAGTGTCAGTAGTAGTATCAGGAGTAATATCAGTAGTATCAGTAGTAGTATCAGGAGTAATTTTACTAGTGTCAGTAGTAGTATCAGGAGCAGTATCATTAGTAGTATCAGGAGTAGTATCATTAGTAGTATCAGGAGTAGTATCAGGAGTGGTATCAGGAGTAGTATCAATAGTAGTATCAGGAGTAATATCAGTAGTATCAGTAGTAGTATCAGGAGTAATTTTACTAGTGTCATTAGTAGTATCAGGAGCAGTATCAATAGTATCAATAGCAGTATCAGGAGTAGTATCAGGAGTATCAGTAGTAGTATATCGGCCATATGCCGTTAAACTGTTGTAAAATGTAAAGCGCTGCTCGTGATCATTTGTAAACTGATTCGTTCAGTTCAGCGTTCACTTAAAATATGAACTAGTGTTCAATGAACAACACTGGTAGTGTCAGTAGTATCAGTAGTATCAGTAGTGTCAGTAGTAGTATCAGGAGTAGTATCGGTAGTGTCAGTAGTAGTATCAGGAGTAGTATCGGTAGTGTCAGTAGTAGTATCAGGAGTAGTATCGGTAGTGTAAGTAGTAGTAGCAGCCGATGTTTCTCTGTTTCAATCAGGAGTAGCAGCAGCACCAGCAGTACTATGAACAGCGGTAGAAACAGTAGTAGTAGTAGTATCAGTATTGATTAGAGCAGCAGTGGCAGTATCACTTGCTGTAGTAGCAGTACTATCAGTATTATTAGTAGTACTACAGTACAGTGTAGTATTTGCAGTAAATCATGTTTGATGTTGAGCAGCAGGTGGAGCTGTTTTCACCGTATTTCTATCAATCTGGTTGACTCAATGTGATCAGATGTTTATTGATTAACTTGATGAACTGCTGCATGTCAGTATTGATGAACTGATGGTTGTATTTATTGATCAGGTGTGACAGCAGCAGTCCGTACATCCATCCTGTCGGCTGGTGCGAAGAACAGGGACGACCTCTGACCGCCCCCCAGGGTACACACAGTATTTATACAGACAGTATTTATTGTACACAGTATTTATACACACAGTATTTAACCTGTAGTATTTTGGTAATCAGTACTTTGTTTTTCAGGTCATCCAAACCCAGAGAACTTCCTGTGGGAAGAATACCTGCAGGAAACCGGTTCCACTGCTGCTCCCAGTTCAGCCTTCACACTGGTGAGGAAACAAGGAGGTAGAAGAGGAGAGGAGGAGGTAGAGAAGGAAACGAGGTAGAGGAGGAGTGGAGGAGGTAGAGAAGGAGGTAGTTTAGGAAGGGTGTAACTGACAGCTCTCATGTCCAGTCAGAAGGCTGGATAAAATGATTAAGAATTGTCTTTGTGCCTCTGTCCAATCAGAGAGCTCCACATGGTTTCCAGGTGAACCACAGGCTGGAGGCCGTCGACAGGAGGAACCCCATGTTGATCCGCGTTGCCACAGTAACAGATACAGAAGACTACAGGGTGAAGGTATTGTCTACCTGCCTATCTACCTGTCTCTATGTAATAGTCTTTATGCCTGTGTGATGTCATAAAGGTGTCTGTACCTGCAGGTTCATTATGACGGCTGGTCACAGCAGTTTGACGTCTGGTGTGACAGCGACCTCTGTGACCTTCATCCTGTCGGCTGGTGTCAACGCACAGGACACCCACTGGAACCTCCCCCAGGTCAGACAAACAGGTCAGAGAGAGACAGATTGGACAGACAGGTCAGAGAGAGAGAGGGACACATCGGACAGACAGGTCAGAGAGACAGGTTAGAGACAGACAGGTCAGAGAGAGACAGACAGATATACTGTAGCAGTATCACTAATTATCTTAACTTTGTTCATCATTTTCCTTGTGTGTGAGACAGGTTCCTCCCCCCTCTCCTCTCCCTCTCAGGGTGTATGTCCCACTCCAGGCTGCAGAGGAGTCGGACACATCAAAGGAGCCAAATACACCGGACACCACAGGTACACACACCTGTCTCACACAGACCAATTTGATAAGTTTACCTGCTGAGTCTTGTTTTCCTGTCTGATGAGTCAAGTTTTATATCTGCTGAGTCATGTCTCTGTTTCTTTCTGCTGAGTCATCACTGTTTCTTTCTGTTGACTCATGTCTTCTTTCTGCTGAGTCATGTCTCTATTTCTTTCTGCTGAGTCATGTCTCTGTTTCTGTCTGAGTCATGTCTCTATTTCTTTCTGCTGAGTCATGTCTCTGTTTCTTTCTGAGTCATGTCTTATTTCTGCTGAGTCATGTTTTCTTTCTGCTGAGTCATGTCTTAATTCTGCTGAGTCGTGTCTCTGTTTTTTCCTGCTGAATCATGTCTCTGTTTCTTCCTGAGTCATGCCTTATTTCTGCTGAGTCATGTTTTCTTTCTGTTGAGTCATATCTTCTTCCTGCTGAGTCATGTCTCAATTCTGCTGGGTCGTGTCTGTTTTTTCTGCTGAGTCATGTTTTCTTTCTGCTGAGTCATGTCTTAATTCTGCTGAGTCATGTCTCTATTTCTTTCTGCTGAGTCATGTCTTAATTCTGCTGAGTCATGTCTTTATTTCTTTCTATTGAGTCATGTCTTTCTGTTGAGTCATATCTTCTTTCTGTTGAGTCATGTTTTCCTTCTGCTGAGTCATGTCTTAATTCTGCTGAGTCATATCTCCGTTTCTTTCTGCTGAGTCATGTCTCTATTTCTTTCTACTGAGTCATGTCTTTCTGTTGAGTCATGCCTCTGTTTCCTTCTCGTCTTCAGTAGTGTTTTGTGTTTTTCAAATCTCTCTCTCTTCTTGTCTCTCTATCTCCTTCTGTGTCTCTTGTCCAGTGCCTTTGGCTGTCCATACTCAGATATTAATATGCGTAAGGAGGTGGTGCTCCCTGATAGGCTAGGAGGAGAGAGAGTGGTCACCCTCGTACCTGTCACCGTGCATCAGTCAGACAGGTAAAGTCAGACAGGTGGAAAGAAGGTTTCACACTTGTCTTTTTAAATTACTTTCTTAACATTTATCAGTTTATTATTTATGAACATGGATTCAGTATATTTTATATTCCTGGTTGTTTTCATCATCTGTCTGTCAACCTGTCTATCTTTACCCATCCACCTGCCTGTGTCTCACTAACTCTACCTGTCTGTCTCTCACTAACTCTACCTGTCAGTGTCTGACTAACTCTACCTGTCTATCTCTACCCATCCACCTGTCTGTGTCTCACTAACTCTACCTGTCTGTCTCTACCCATCCACCTGTCTGTCTCTCACTAACTCTACCTGTCAGTCTCTCACTAACTCTACCTGTCCGTCTCTCACTAACTCTACCTGTCTGTCTCTACCTAACTCTACCCGTCTGTCTGTGACTAACACTACCTGTCTGTCTGTGACTAACACTACCTGTCTGTCTCTCACTAACTCTACCTGTCCGTCTCTCACTAACTCTACCTGTCTGTCTCTCACTAACTCTACCTGTCTGTCTCTCACTAACTCTACCTGTCCGTCTCTCACTAACTCTACCTGTCTGTCTCTACCTAACTCTACCTGTCTGTCTGTGACTAACACTACCTGTCTGTCTGTGACTAACACTACCTGTCTGTCTCTCACTAACTCTACCTGTCTGTCTGCTGAACAGGAGAGGTATTCAGCTGAAGACGGAGCCGAGAGACGAGACTCTGCTGCTTCCACTGGGGAAGAGAAGAAGACTGACAGACAGGTGAGACAGACAGACAGACAGACAGACAGGTGAGACAGACAGACAGACATTTATAAATACCTGTTGAGTGTCTATGGGTGAAGAAGCTCTATGATTGGCTTGTTGCTCTTTAGCTCTGATTAGGTGTCAGACTGTTCAAAGTTAAAACTCTCGACCATCAAACATGGTCTTCCTCACTACAACCTCTGTAGGTTTGAATCATTACAGTCGGATCCATCTCTCTCTCTGCCTGTCTGTCTCTCAGCTGACAGATTTTCAGAATAAAGTACAGGATGATGTTAAGTGTGTGTGGGTGTTTTTTGTGAGTAGATTATCTCTGGATGTTATATAAAAGTGGATTATATAACACACACACATGAACACGCACACAAACACACACACACACACACACACACACACACACACACAAACAGGCCGATGTGTGTTGATAGTGTCATAAAAACAGGCATGTTGGTGGGAACATTTGACTCAAATCACAGTACTGTTGAACGCTGCTGGAAGAAGAAGAAACATCAGATTGACCGACAGCAGTTTACACACACACACACACACACACACACACACACACAGACTAGACTAGACCAGACTAGACTAAACCAGACTATACTGGACTAGACTAGACTAGACTAGACTAGTTTCCATGTGTAAATGTCTGACCTCACTTTTCCCCCTCTCTCTTCTGTCTCCACCCCCAGACTGTCTCAGCCAACCAAATTCCTCTGTGTGAAACAGGAAGTGGAGGAGCTTCACCTGAGACCCCTGGGACCAGGTACAGTGTGCTACCTGATGGTTTCCATAGAAGCAGGTTCATGATGTCAGAGTGAACACACCTGATATTTGTTGAGCTCAGCAGCCACTTATATTTATCTCCATGATAATTACTGTCATAAACACCTTGATCATAAACACCTGCATAATAAACACATGCATCATGAACACCTGCATCATAAACACCTGCACCATAAACATGTGTATCATAAACACCTGGATCATAAACACCTGCACCATAACTTTCTGGATCATAAACACCAACATCATAAACACCTGCATCATAAACACTTGCACCATAAACACCTGGATCATAAACACTGGCATTGTAAACACTGGCATTGTAAACACCTGCATCGTGAACACCTGCATCGTAAACACCGGCATCGTAAACACCGGCATCATAAACACCTGCATCATAAACACCTGGATCATAAACACCAGCATCATAAACACCTGCATCATAAACACCTGCAACATAAACACCTGCATCATAAACACCTGGATCATAAACACCGGCAACATAAACACCGGCATCATAAACACCTGGATCATAAACACCTGGATCATAAACACCGGCAACATAAACACCGGCATCATAAACACCTGGATCATAAACACCGGCAACATAAACACCGGCATCATAAACACCTGGATCATAAACACCTGCATCATAAACACCGGCATCATAAACACCTGGATCATAAACACCTGCATCGTAAACACCTGGATCATAAACACCTGCATCATAAACACCAGCATCATAAACACCAGCATCATGATCACCTGGATCATAAACACCTGCATCATAAACACCTGGATCATAAACACCGGCAACATAAACACCGGCATCATAAACACCTGCATCATAAACACCGGCATCATAAACACCTGGATCATAAACACCTGCATCGTAAACACCGGCATCGTAAACAACAGCATCATAAACACCAGCATCATGATCACCTGGATCATAAACACCTGCATCATAAACACCTGCATCATAAACAGCTGCTCCATAAACACTGGCATTGTAAACACCTGCATCATAAACACCGGCATCACAAACACCTGGATCATAAACAACGGCATCATAAACACCTGCATCATAAACACCTGCACCATAAACACTGGCAACATAAACACCGGCATCATAAACACCTGGATCATAAACACCTGGATCATAAACACCGGCAACATAAACACCGGCATCATAAACACCTGGATCATAAACACCGGCAACATAAACACCGGCATCATAAACACCTGGATCATAAACACCTGCATCATAAACACCGGCATCATAAACACCTGGATCATAAACACCTGCATCGTAAACACCTGGATCATAAACACCTGCATCATAAACACCAGCATCATAAACACCAGCATCATGATCACCTGGATCATAAACACCTGCATCATAAACACCTGGATCATAAACACCGGCAACATAAACACCGGCATCATAAACACCTGCATCATAAACACCGGCATCATAAACACCTGGATCATAAACACCTGCATCGTAAACACCGGCATCGTAAACAACAGCATCATAAACACCAGCATCATGATCACCTGGATCATAAACACCTGCATCATAAACACCTGCATCATAAACAGCTGCTCCATAAACACTGGCATTGTAAACACCTGCATCATAAACACCGGCATCACAAACACCTGGATCATAAACAACGGCATCATAAACACCTGCATCATAAACACCTGCACCATAAACACTGGCATTGTAAACACCTGCCCTAACCCTAACCCTATTGAGGAAGTAGGTGACAGGAGGATGTTAGCTAAGCTGACCTCCATCATGAACAATAGCTCTCACTCTCTGCGTGACACTGTAGGGTCTCTGACTTTTACATCCTCGCTGTAAGAAGGAGAGGTTCCTCAGGTCCTTCATTCCAGCAGCTGTCAGACTCCACAACTCCTGCTCTTCCTCACCATGTGCAAACTTGCACTTTTTCATGTACATATCGTGTGTATTGTGTATATTGTATTTATTAGTGTATATTTGGTATATTTTTGTTGTATATTTCCATGGATGTTTTATTCTATAGATGTTTATTTTCTGCTGTGGTAAATGAATTTCCCAGTTGTGGGATAAATAAAGTTAATGTAATCTAATCTAATCTAATAAACAACGGCATCATAAACATATGCATCATAAGCACTGGCATCATAAACACCTGCATCATAAACACCAGCAGCATAAACACCTGGATCATGAACACCAGGATCATAAACACCTGCATCATAAACACCTGCATCATAAAAATATGCATCATAAACTGAGATTTAGGATTAAAGAAACACAGACCAAATCAGATCCATGAGTTCAGAGACCGAGGACCACAGGGTCTCAGCCTCCCCTCATGATGCTGGTCTGGTCTGAATGGGGTCCAGATGGGGGTCCATATGTTTGTGGTGCTGCTCAGTCACTTATCTGCCATCACATATCCTGAGCTCGGATTCAGCTTCAGCGTTAACCAGAGCTTTCGAGTGAAGCTCACAGATCAGTGTGTCGTGTGTGTGTGTGAGCTCTCACCTGATCAATGAACAGTGTCTGATCACATGTCAGTCACAGGGCGGGTCACCAGTTTAACCTGTGTTTTAACCTGCTTGTAACCATAGCAACACAACTAACCAACCTAACCCCTAGCATGGGTTAAAGTGAGCAGAGGCCTTTAAATGGTCACTTACATGAAAACACAGCCTGTGTAAATTCTGCTGCACCACTGTCTCTCTCAGCCTCCTCCCTCTCCAGCCTCACTGTGTTTCCATAGAAACAGCAGGCAGATGAACTGGCTGTTTCCATGGAAACAGCTCACCATGGTGACAGCCGTGTTGGTTGTGCTCTCCGTGCTTTATAGTCTAAGGGACTGCAGACTGTCAGCTCCTCCTGTTTCTGATCACGTGACGCCTGTCTCGCTGCTCAGTTGGGTGAGACAGGTCAGTCTACAGAGTGTGTCTGAACCTGTTCTGAACCAGGACTGGACCAGGACTGGACCACAGTCCTCCACAGAGACTCCACCAAGTCCTGGTATCGGTGTGTCTACACTGAGATCAGATCCAGCTCAGACCCTCTCTGTATGATAATGTCTTCTGTCTCTAACCTGTTTCTCTCTGACCTGTCTGTATTTCCGGCAGCAGAGTCCAGCCTGCAGGCTGCCCTCCACCAGTCTGTCTTCCTGTCGGCCATGTCGGCGCAGCCCGGCCGAGACCTGTCGCTCTGCTGGGAGCAACACCGCAAACTGCTGCCGGGGGTCGCAGGGGTACACGCCGAGACTGTCCAACACTGGAGTGTCCAACAGGTCAGTACGATAGGTCAGAGAGAGAGACAGAGGTCAGAGAGAGAGAGAGAGAGGGACAGGTCAGTACGACAAGTCAGAGAGAGAGAGTTAGGTCAGAGAGAGAGAGAGAGAGAGAGAGACAGGTCAGTACCACAGGATAGAGATAGAGACAGGTCAGAGAGAGAGAGAGAGAGAGAGACAGGTCAGTACCACAGGTTAGAGATAGAGACAGGTTAGAGAGAGAGGGAGACAGATCAGTACAACAAGTCAGAGAGAGAGAGAGAGTGACAGGTCAGTACCACAGGATAGAGATAGAGACAGGTCAGAGAGAGAGAGAGACAGGTCAGTACCACAGGTCAGAGAGAGAGATGGATCAGAGACTAGAGTCTAGTTTCAGGAGGTGATAACAGGATTGTCTCATAAATCTGTTGATGATGATTCTGTGATGTTGTAGACATGGTGGTCATGTTGGTCCATCTTGTCGGCTCCTTGTCAACATCTCATCAATGTCTCATCAACATCTGTTTCATCTTGTTAACATCTTGTCAATGTCTCGTCAACTTCTCTTCAACATCTCCTCAATGTGTCCTCAATGTGTCCTCAATGTCTGTTTCATCTCATTAACATCTCAACAACGCCTCGTCTTGTTGATAAATACATTTTGTCACACTGTCTCTACCTCTGACCTGTCTCTATCGCTGATCTGTCTGTCTCTCTGCAGGTATCAGATTTCATTGAGTCTCTCCCCGGATGTGAGGAACAGGCGAAGCAGTTCAGAGATGAGGTGAAATGACCAATCAGCTGCTGTAGATTTGATGACATCACATTGAACCTGCTGTGATCTGATTGGTTTTTGTTTTTGTCTGCCTGCCTTTTAGCAAATTGATGGGCGAGCCCTCCTCCTTCTCACCCAGCGGGACATTGTGAGGATTATGTCAATCAAACTTGGTCCTGCCCTCAAGATTTACAACTCCATCCTGATGTTCAAACATGCCGAGGACAGTAGCCAATCAGACGCTGAGAATAGGAGCCAATTACATTCTGAGGACAGTAACCAATCACACACTGAGGACAGGAACCAATCAAACCTCGAGGACAGGAGCAAATCGCACGGTGAGGACACACGCCAATCACACGATGAGGACAGGAGCCAATCACACGATGACGATGGAAACCAATCACATGCTGAGGACAAGAGTCAATCACGCGATGAGGATGGGAACCAATCACATGCTGAGGACAGGCATGAGTCACATGCCACTGACACCTGCAGCTCATGACTGAGACAATCCAGAAACACCTACTTGTAAACTCCACCCCCATGTCAGAAGGCCCTCCCCCAATCTAAGGGAATGTTTTCCATCCAATCATTAATCAAATTTAACTTTATGATGTCACAACAATGATCTCAGGTGTGTTTCTGTCTGCATGTAGAAGTCAGTCGTGATGTTCATCATGGAAAAAACATCACTGAGAACACCTGAGCTCCATTTCAGGCTGCATCTCTCAAATGAGGTGGAGCCTGAAATGGAGCTCACCAAACCAGTGGAGCTCACCTGAACTCAACAAAGCAGATGCAGTGTGCAATGGATTCTGGTATGGTGAGGTCTAACAGAGACCTCTGCTGTGATGATGCGTTTGGACTGGACAGGTTGGCCAGGGGGACGTAGGCAGAGCCTGAAATGGGACGTTTCCTTAGTGATGTTAGTACTTACACTGATGATAAACAAACAAAAACAGCTGCACCTGAAAACAAAAAGTTTTTTACAAAGTTGATAAAATGTTATTGAATTTTTTTTAATCTCTTGAATCATCTTTGCTGCGAGCTAATTGGCTGAAATGTTAAACAGCACAGTCCATAAAAAGTCATAAAGTTTTAAGATCCAATTTGTCAGTTTTACATTTTATAAATTCTCACATGACTCTGAGAACTTTATTAATCATTCAGAGAGATGTTTTTCTGTGTTTGTCTTTCTTCAGATGTATTTTTATAAACTTCTTTATATTCACAAGTGACTCTTAATTCCTGTCAATAAAACGACACAAGTACATTAATAAAATGTCAGTGAAAGCAGGACGCATGGACAGATCCACATTCACCAAAGATTCTGCTTGTAATTATGAAAAATTCATAACTGCAAGAGAAGATTTTGTCAAATCAAAGAGGAAGATTTCTTCTCATGATGTGAAAACACTGATAACATTTTGTAATTTCACCATTATGAAAAAGATCTTTGATTCCAAGATTTTCTAACCACAACAAACAAGAAAATTATGAGACATTTTATAACTGTGATGAAAAGTTTTAAAATGACATATTAAAAAAAAAAGTAAAAGTCTATTAATTTCCATAAAAAGTGTCAATCAAAAGCACAAGAATATTTAATACATAAAACATATAAGTGTCATGAATTCAGATGTGATAATTTCTCTTTGGTGAATATTCTGTGACTATCAAAGTTTGATTTTGTTTTTATGAATTTCTGTGAAATTACCACAGGATGACATCACACTGTGGCTCCGCCCCCACTGAAGTCTTTGAGGATTTAATATTTCAGACCTGCCAGGTGAACGCCCCTTCAGGTTTTAACCATAAACAGTGACGTCATAAGTCCCGCCCCTTCTGCTGTGGTTGTACATTAGTTTTATATTTATAATTTTATTCTTGTGTTCTGAAGAGTATCTATTGTTATCTACTGTATCTATAAAAGTTTATTTTAAAGTTAAATTAAAAATCTATATTTGTAGTGTACTCAGACAGTCTGACAGGAATTGGACACCTCCTCCTCTGGGATGTCACTGCAAGGGGCGGGGCATATGTTTCCCTCAGGTTTCCACGGTAACAGCTGATGAATTTAAGCCTCCAGATCGTTTTAATGTTTTCAACAACCTGCTGATATTTATATGAACTTTGCTTCTGTCAGTGTTTGATAAGATCAATAAAGTTTCTGATCTGATCAGTTATTGGTTATTTTGTTAACCAGGTGAGTCACACAGGTCTTAATTGATTGACTGGCTCCAATAGTTATTTAACATTAGTTATATAACATTTCACAATAATCAACAATCAGCAGTGGTTGAAACCACAAACACAAAACCAACCCCCACGCTCCCACTATACACACACACACACACACACACACCGGCAAACTAAACCAAGTTTAAATATTTGAATATATTTTGATTTCCATTTAAACAATAATTAATAATAGTAATTAATAATACAGTGTATTTGCACCCACTTGAAAAGTCTGTTCACCTGTTTACACCTGTGTGAAAATCCCACAGCTCCAACAACATGAAACCAACAGAAACTGCATCATGTTTCCATTGTCTGAGCTCTGACTTGATCTTTAATGACCTCATCATCTTCATCATTTTTTCTTCCTCTGTGTTTCAAAGGCAGCCACTGAAAATCAGCTGTTTCATGTTCACACAGGGGACGGATCAGCTGCTGTTTAAACAGTACTTCAGTGCAACCTGAGCAAAGTAAGTGAAGCTGTGTCAGTGAAATGCACCCTGGGAGATGTAGTTGAGTTTGTATGTGCTCACTCTTTTGTTCTGATGATTGAAGCAGGAAGGTTTTAACCATAAATGACTTTTACAGAGCAATCTCCCTATAATTTACCCATAATTCACAGCAGGTGAGTGTGAGTGAGGATGACGAAGAGTCTCTGATGATGAAGAGTTTCTGATGTTGGACGTATGGGGTCTCAGCAGGGACAAACTTCCTCAGTTTCTACAGACACTAATTGTTCAGATGCTGCTGAGCTGCTCTGCCTCTGTCTCCTAGCAACAGCAACATCCCAGAATCACCATCACTGCTGGTCCAGGATCAGAGGACAGAGGAGGTCTAAGACTGTCTGGACTGGATCACTGTACTGTCAGACAGACAGGTAGACAGTCAGACAGGTTCAGAGAGACAGACAGGAGAATAGTGAGACAGGATCAGACAGACAGGGAGTGTGAGGTGTTTTCAGCAGCGTCAGTGGGAGGGACCTGTCTCTCTCTCTGCCTGTCTGTCCCTCTTGTAGGAGGAGATTCATTTACTCCACATCACTGCAGAAACACAGAGGGGGCGAGAGAGGTTTAAACCGACAAAGGGAGACAGAGAGAGAGAAGGGAGGAGCAGAGGGGGGAGGGGAGGAGATTTAAACATCGGAGCAGCAGGAGGAGGAGGAGGAGGAGGAGGACGTTGAAGATGAGGAGAAAAGACAAGAAACATGAACCGACAGGAGCTCCAACTGTGAGAACAATACCTTCCATTCTGTTGTTCTGTTTTCTATTATGTTCTTTTGTGTTCTACTGTGTTCTCCTCTGCTCTGTTGTGTGTTGTGGTGCCATGGTCTCTGTGTGTGGTGTTATTGATCAGTATTGGTCCGTATTCTGCAGTACTGATCAATTTGCTCTGAACAGGATAACAATACTGACAGATACTGATCAATACTGATGGTTAATGATCAATAGTATTGGCCCATGCTGACATTATTGATGATCAATAATGCCCATGATGGACAGCAGTGATTAGTACTGAAGTGTATTGATTAGTATGAAGCAGTAGTGATTGACTAAGTGAACAGTTTGGTGTTTGAGTATTGATTGTATTGTGTGTATGGATCAATAGATAGCAGTATTGATCAAGGATTGCTCAGTATTCTACATTAGTGATTGATAAACTCTCAGTATTGATCAGTATTGATCAGTGTTTGTCATACTTAGACGGACTGGTGGTATTGAACAGAAATTATCAGTACTGTATTGATGAGTATTGCACAGCGAAGTGATCATTGTATGGATCAGTATTGATCAGTATTGATAGAGGAAGCAGAGATAAGAGTCTGGACAGACAGAACAGACTCAGAGTAGAATCCAGTCAGGCTCTGTGTTGGAACTGCAGTGCATGATGGGGGATGTAGTTCCTGGAATTCTGACTGGAAACACTGAACCAAGACAGAGGTCAGCACTGTCTGTCTGTCAGAGGGGGAGCAGTCCATTGTGGCAGTTCATGTATTATGATGTGATGTTTCAGGACCTGGTTCTTGGGGATATGGATCAAAATCTGACTCCTCCTGTTCCAGAACTTTTGACTTTATCGCAGAGTCTTCATCAGCAGATAATGGGAGTATTGGAAATGTCTGTCTCTCAACCTGTCTCTCTTACAGGAAGTTGGTGTATGAGTCGAGGTGAGGTGGCGTTGGGCTGGGCTTAGCCTGCTGAGCCACAGTGTGATTAGTGGGTGGTGATGATTGCGACTGGCGGCCTCCTGCGAATCAACGCCCGGCGACAAGACTCACTGAGGTCCAAACCTCAGAAACCACACACACACAAGAAGAAGAGCAAGAAGAGGTAACACACACATACACACATGCGCGCATGCACACACACACGCACACACACGCACACACACACGCACACACACACACACACGCACACGCGCACGCACACGCACACGCACACGCACACACACACACACAAACACACACACACACGCACACCCACACCCACAAAATGTAATGATGTAACATGTCAGTCTGCACTTACATGTTACACCCCCCCCCCCAGAAGGAGTGAGGTGGTGGTGGTCAAGGGGAAGTTGAAGCTGTGCTCAGTCTCAGGTCTCGTGGCTGCGCTCGGTATCCTGGTCCTGCTCGTTGGTGTGGTCATGGCAGCTCTGGGCTACTGGCCTCGAGACGGACTGTTCTTCAGGTCTCAGCCACAGGAGGGCGCCGCGATGGCCTCAGTGTCATCCATCAGCTCCACACCTGCACCTGCTGGCACTCAGGTGAGCTCCAGACACAGACACCTTACAGAACAGAGGACTCAGATCTGTCAGACCATCAGCTGTGTGGCCAATCGGCAGTTAGTTATTTACCTGGGAAGGTGCACATGTAGAGCTCAACACAGCAGAGCAGGGGGGCAGATGAGTGGACCACATAGGTTCATCACAGTGACATCATCATCATCCTCATTGATGGCTGCTTCGCTGAATTCTGAATTTGATTGGTGAATGTCCGTCTGTTTCCAGGGAGGAGAAAGGGGGGAGGAACGCCAAGGAGAAGAAGGAGATGACAGAGGGGGAGGAGACAAAGGAGGAGGAGATGAAGAAGATGGAAGAGACGACAGAGGGGGAGGGGACAAAGGAGGAGGTGATGACATGTTTAACCACACAGAAACTCTCAGCGAGACAACCCGACGGCCTTCACGAGGATTTCTGGAGGATTTTCTGGACAGGTAAACTCTGTTACAGTCTCATCTACACGTGACAGTAAATTCAACATGGCTCCTGTAGGAGATTCTACTGGTTCTTTAGGTTCTTGTAACTGAGGGGCCCTGAAGTTCTGAAGTGTCATGAAAGAGGTTGTAGTGGTCTGTATTCCCTTGGTGGGATGCAATCGTCCTTCAGGAGCTCCTGTAGGAGGTTCTACTGGTTCTGTAGGTTCTTGTTGTAATTAAGGTAGTTCTAAATATCCTGTAGGAGATTACCATGATTATTGTGAAGTTCTGGTAGCGAGAGAGACATAGTGGTCCTTTAGGTGGTTCTAGTGAGCCTAGGATATCCTTGTGGTCCTTTAGATGGTTCTTGGTGAAAGTGAGGTGGTCTTTTGGAGGTTGTAGTGAGGGTTCCATTAGGCTCTTGTAGCTGAAGTTGTTCTAAAAATCATTCAAGTTCTAGTGCTCCTTTTGGTAGCTCTAGTGCTTTTTGAGAAGTTCTAGTTGTGTTCTTGGTGTGATCCTTAAGGAAGCTGTAGTAAACATCATTCAGCTGGTTTTTAGTGCATTATAGTGGTCCTTTAGGTGGTTCCAGTGGTACATCAAGTGATTCAAGTTGTATTGGCCTCATAGTACATTTGGCAATCCTAGGTTCTTGTGCTAATTGAAATGGTCTGCAGGAAAGTGCTAGTGGCCCTGATGATGTTTTAGTTGTTATGTTGGAGGTTCTAATGGTCTTTAAGAGGTTCTAGTAGTGTTTTGGGAGGTTTTAAAAGACCTATAGGAAGTTCTCATGGTTCTTTAGTAGGTTATAGTGGCAGCAGTTAGTTTTTTGTTTGTGTGCACAGATAATCTCTGATTGGCTGTATTAAATGTCTCTGCAGGTATCTGTACTCTGATAGGCTGAAGGTCTTTGGTCCTCTCATCATGGGCATTGGTATCTTCCTGTTCATCTGTGCAAACGCCGTCCTGCATGAAAACCGGGACAAGAAGACGAAGGTCATAAACCTGCGGGACATTTACTCCACTGTCATCGACCTCCACAGCCTCCGCAGACCCAACAGCTCCACCTCCTACTCCGCCCGCCGCTCCTCAACCAATCCACTCAACGGCCTTGTTAACTACATCCAATCAAAGAGCCTGGAGTCTAAACCCAGGGTTTACCCCACCTCCCTGATGAATAGGAGGGAGGGAGGAAGGTGGGAGGAAGGAGGTGGGGTGTTGTCAAGGCAACAGTTGCATGTCAGCAGCAGAGATGAAGGTGGGGGTAGTGATGGAGGAGGAGACACAGTATTCAGTATCTACCAGGAGCATCCAGATGTACCCCCTACCCTTTCCTCCTCCACCTCCCACAGACTGTCCCTCCCCCCGAGCTTCAGCCCACCCCTCCTCTCGACCTGCTGGACCTCCCTGCAGAAGGAGGAACTCAGCTCATTCACCTTACCCCTGCGCCGCTCACGCCCTCCTGCCCCTCGCAGGAGGCACTCAGCTCGAGCTGGAACGGGCCGGAGCTGGAGGGACGGTGGGGGAGGAGAGGTGAAGGGGAGGGTCGGGGGAGGCAGCATACAGGAGGATTCATGTATGCCGTATCCTCTTTGCTTCTCCAACCCGCCCCCACCTAGATCCTTCCAGGAGGTGACATCAAGAGGCTCCCAGGCCCTACTCCTCCTCTCCTCCTCCTCCCTCACCCACTCACACCTGTCTCTCTCCTCCCTGTCTCACCTCCTCTCCTCCTCATCCATGCCACCCCCCCCCTGTAGGAGGCGGAGCCTGCCGACCGGCAGCATCATCACAGGTTACAGTAAACTGACGCACGGAGAGGACGAATCATTTGAGTCGACTGAGATTACGTCATCACATGTGACATCACAGGCCAGCAGGCTGAGGTCAGAGGAAGTGACATCACAGAGGAAGTACTCGAACAGGGAGAAGCTGAGGATTATTTCACAGGTGGATTCTGGTCTAAGGCAGGAGGATGAGGGATGAGGAAGTGGGATAACCAATCAGAACTGTCTCAGTAAGTGACAGCACAACTCACAGGTCATATGACTTTTTAATGACATCAGCGTTACATCACAGATTCACTTTAAACTTGAAGGATGTTCAAAACAGTCACAGATGGTAAAGATCCTTTATTTAGACTGCGCTGATGAAGATGATGATGAAGACAGGGAGATGATGAAGATGATGATGAAAATGCTGCTGGACCATGGACATTACAGGAAGTCGTTGACATGTAGCAATAAGAGTCTTCCAGATGAATGAATGAATAACAGCACAACAGTAATGAACTGATGAATTCTTTTAATTTGCATTAATCAAATGATCACACAGACTAGGAATGTTTTTATATGGAATCATGACATGGATGGGGGGTGGGGGGCGTTAAAAGCAGTCTATAGACTAAAAAACTTAGTAATAAAAAGTCCTCCACTTGACCTTTACCCCCCAAAACAAAACAGTTGTTGAATAGCTGAATTTATCAGTTTATCATTTGTAAATTTCAATGAAATCCTGAAATTACTTTTGGAATTTAACTGTTACTATAATGGGATGGGGGTAGGGGTGGGGGGGCTTCGTCTGAACAGCACAAAAACAAAAACCATCAGACGATTGAAAGACAGAGAGACAGTTTCACTCTGATCTGCTTCCTCTGTTTCATCAGTGAATCCCAATAAAGCACATCCACTTCTGTGTTGTTGTTGCTTCTTTGTCCAGTTTCCTCTGTTGTTGTAGCTTCACTATTTAGCTCAGAACTGATCTGAGAACAGGATCCTGTTCCATTAAGGCAGATAAAGGAAAGGCCTGATTTATTTAAATCTCGCTAATGTAAGTCACAGTTCCGTTACATCACTGTGGCTTATAGATTTCCCTCCTCAGTAACCATGCTAACTGATACAGCTGAACTAGCCTGTTAGCCGTAGCAGGCTGGCCGCAAACAGAATCCCAGAAGACAGTCCAAGAGTGTTTTGCGCTCGCATCACTTTTTTCATGTTCGTGTTCGGAAAAAATTGGGTCGACCCCCCCCCCCCTTTCATGTGCTAATAAGCTAAAATAACAATAATTTTATTTTTTATAATGAATTCTTTAAGGTTAAGGTTAAGGATTCTGTGCACAACCAGCTCTGTTATAACTTAGGTTGTGTTTAACAGTGGGATTGATATACATGGGTCAACCCTGCATTTATATGCAATTATACAGGACAAATTGATATGAATATTTATGTAGATACAGTGTCATATTAATAATGTAGGCTATCAATCATATTTATGAATTTTCTAAAATGAATAATTATCTTAACCTTCAGCCCCAAATCTAAGTGAATGGATGGAATATTAGCATGATCAATCTCCTGACTATTTCCTTGTTACCTATAATGGTTGTTGTATGATCTAAGCTAACATAGACTATTATATAGGCTGCAGTTGGCAGTATACTAGTAATTACATACTTCTTCATTCTGATGGCCACAGTGAGAGAGAGGATGACATGCAGGAAGGACCATGAACCTGTAACATTGCGGTTATGAGTAAACTGATGATGTGTCCTATGACAGGTGAGCTATCAAAGCGCTGTACACTGCCCTCACGTGAAGAAGGTGAGCACAGGTGTATTTTCTCACACAGTTACCGCTTACTGATAAGTATTATACAGGACAGTGACTCTAACACAGAACTGCTCTGTGGCTCTTGTTTTCCTTCTCTCTGTGATGTCATCTTGTTTTCCACGATTGATTATTCTGGACTGCTTGTATAGTCTGTGCGTGCGCATGTTGTGCGAGCCTGAAGTGAAAGTGGACGTTAATTCTGACCAGGCTTTTTCAAGTAAGTGCAGATTACCTGAGCGACAATGATGGCACAGACCCCAGAGGCCTGTACTACAAAGCAAGTTCAATATACCCAGGATAACCTTTAGTTAACAGGCTTGACTGAACCTAACATTGGCCGTCCTGATAACCCGTACTATTAAACTGGTTATCTACTGGCTCAGTTAACCCTGGGTCTACCTGTCCAGGTACGAGCACGTTCATGTGAAAGAGGTGGACTTGTTAATTATAAGCAACATCATCTGAACCATGAATTAAGTTCTTGATATGATATGAGAAGAAACTCTGATACTTGCCGGTAAGTTCTGTTATAGCAACGTCCAACAGTGACATTCAACAAGGTGACATGTAAACAATATGATCACATGACTGGAATAAAAAAATGTATTTCCATGTTTAAATATAATTTATATTAAAGTCAGGCTAAAGATATATTGTAAATAATTGCATGAATTATCATTATGTTTGAGTATTTTCGCTCTTCAGTCTGATGATGAACAAACTTATGAACATGTGATGCAGATATAACAGTTAATGTCAGACTGTTTCTGCTGCAGAGATGAGAGAAAGAAAAGAAGAGAGGATTTGTTGATGTCTGATGAATCAGTCTGACTAAAATGTTCATTTATAATCATGAAATAATTAACAGTGTGAGGCTAATTGTTTTAATCAAAGACATCAGAGGTGTAGTTTTTATTTCCAGTTGTGGTCATAGAGTCTCCTCATGTTGTTCTGAGCTGCAGTGATGAAGAGGAGAATAAAAGCTTCATCACTGTCAGGAATCCTGTCGAATTAAAGAATATTTGATCAATTAAAATAAAGCTATAATACTTATTATACAGGCTATTTAGCCTAATAAACTTTCTGCGCATTGTTTTAGAAGCTTTGTTTTAAAACCAGAGTGGACACATGGAAAGACTCAAACAGGAAAACTATTCCACATTTTTTTATATACAATATCTACTTTTATTATTGATCACTTTATTGTGACTCAGTTTTTCCAGGTATCCTATTGGTCAGTATTGTGGCTGTTGAAAGGTTTTGATCTGATCATTGAAGTTAACCTGCGCCGGAGCAGGTTAAGAGTTCAGCCTAAGTTACCATGGTGATTTACCTTGGTAACAAGTGAACCACCGTTGTAGGACTGAAAACCCAGAGTTAAACCTGAAGTTACCTCGATAACCTCAAATCCTGCTTCGTAGTACAGGCCTCAGGTGTTGTTGTTGTTATTGTGGACCGTCAACAAACAAGCAGCTGACTCAGTCAGGTCAACAGAAGTCTTTTATTTTTACATATTCACTGTTTGTTTCAGATCTTCACAAGAAAACACTGAGTTTACATTTAATGTCAGTCAGAAAACCTTCAAAAACAACTGGGTTCATTGTATTTCCTCTACATCTATGATTTACCTCCAGTTTTCTGTCACCAGAAGGAAATGTGGACTAAGTGTAAGCCCCAGTCCCATGTACAAAACAAATGTCCCAAAGCCCACAATGGAAGCTAATGTTTTGGTGTTGTCAAGGTAACGTGATATAAGTGTTGTCCCATTCCTCTTTACACCACTCTGAGCCCTGCAGCCTCTCACACTCAATAACTCACCAAGTGACGTCAGTGAAGTCTGGGAGGGTTCAGGGTTCAGGGGGGACGTTGGGATTGGGCCTTTGTTGTATGTTATTCCAGTGTCAGGTGAAGACTTGAACAGCTGTTTCCACTTATCTTCCTATGATTGGTCATTGTGTCTACACTCGGTTGATTGACAGCTCCCTGTATCCACCTGTAAGGGCATGATGTCTTGCACCTTGATCATTCCTACTGATTCAGTGAGTTACCTCTGCTCATCTCCCACCTGTGCACAGGTCTAATATAGAGCTAACATAGAGCTAACATAGATCTCACGTAGAACTAGAATAGATCTGATGTAAAACTAACATACATCTAATGTAGAACTAACAAAGATCTAAAGTAGGACTAACATAGATCTGATGTAGAACTAACAGACCTAACGTAGAGCTTACATAGAGCTAACATAGATCTAATGTAGAACTAACTCAGATCTAACGTAGAACTAACATCTGATGTAAAAGATCTAATGTAGAACTAACATAGATCTAATGTAGAACTTACATAGATCTAATGTAGGACTAACATAGATCTAATGTAGAACTAACATTGATCTGATGTAGAACTAACATAGATCAGATGTAGCGCTAACATGGATCTCATGTAGAGCTAACATTACATCTAATGTAGAACAGAGATTTGATGTAGAACTAACATAGATCTTATGTAGAACTAACATTAGATCTAATGTAGAACAAACATGGAACTAACATAGATCTGATGTAGAGCTAACAGATCTGATGTGGAACTAATATAGAGCTAACGTAGAGCTAGCATAGAGCTAACATAGATCTAACGTAGAACATAGATCCAACGTAGAACTAACATAGAACTGATGTAGATCTAATCTAGAACTAACATTAGATGTAATGTAGAACAGAGATCTGATGTAGAACTAACATAGGTCTTATGTAGAACAAACATTAGATCTAATGTAGAACAAACATAGATCTGATGTAGAACTAACATAGATCAGATGTAGAGCTAACATAGGTCACATGTAGAGCTAACATAGACCTAACGTGGAACTTACTTAGAACTAACAGATCTGATGTAGAGCTAACATAGATCTGTTGTAGAACTTACATAGAACTAACATAGATCTGATGTAGAGCTAATGTAGATCTAAAATGGAGCTAACATAGAATGGACCCATAGACCTTATGCAGAAATAGGGTTCCCACATCTTCTTAAACATCAAATTCAACATCAAAGGACTTTTCAGACTTTCCAGGCCAAATTCCCTCAAAATCAAGGACCCAACATGATGTAGTTTGAGGTCAAGGTTAATTTTACAATGAGAAGTATTAGGCTATAACGAAGCTTGAGTAACACAACTTTAAAGTACAGGTGATGTTAACACAGACCTAGTCACAGCCAAAATAAACATAGTACTAAGATAAATACTCCTGTAAACATAAATGAAATCAGCTGTGGCACTCTTTGGTTTCTTCTATTGTCAATTCACACGTCACTCCCTCTTTATTGAGTCCCCTAACATCAAGTCATGAAAAAGGTCCTGGAATACACGTTCTTATAACATTAAGTAAATTTAGTCGTAGTCTAGTTTCAGTCCTTCTTTATTTTGCAGGACTTTTTGGTCGAATGTTTTCCAGGACTTTTCCATGACCTCAAAACCACATTATATAATTCCAGGTTTTCCAGGAAGCGACATGTCCCTGCAGTTATTGATGATCAGTAATCAATTCTTAATATTACAATATTCCCATTACACTGTCCACGGAGATCAGTTTGGATTTCATTAGATGGTTGTTGTCAGCCTTAGCTCTGCCTCCCAGCTGCTCCTATTGATCACCTAGCAAACAGGTAATGTTCCACTAATCCATGAATCCTCCACAACCATCGTCACTGATGTCCCTTTGTCCTTTACAATAACGTTTGGAGAATGTCTGGAGAACAATCCCTGAAGGTTCCCTGTGTAACATTTAGAGAACGCTGAAGGAAACACATGCTCTGCTCACTGTCAGGTGTGTGATGTTTCTGATCAGGAATGTGATGATCAATAAGGTCAGCGTCGTGTCCATTTGATCAGAGTCTCTGGTGATCGATACAGGAAGATCAGTTTGGCGTAAAGCTCCTCCTCCAACTCCAGCTCACCTGTCTCTCTCACCTGAAACAGAAATAGGCAATCAAATCACAGAATGCCAGCCAATCAGATTTAAGCATTAAAACTAATCAGATGATCAAAGTATTCCACTAATCTGATCATGAAGGCGATGGAGCTGTTACCAGGAAGATGTCTGTGCAGAGTTTGAGGATGCGGTCAACACACGGCAGCTCCTCGAACATGATGGAGTGACTGATCCCACTGAAGAACTCTCTGACAAACTTCCCTATGACCAGCACCACCGAGGCGTACAGTCCCATGATGCTGTGGGTGGGGGGGTGGGAAACAATACTTTATTTGTAATCTACTGATTCTTAGTCAAACTAATATCACTTCCTCTATGACCCTCATTCATGTTACTCACTACTGTAGTCATGGTTACTGCGGTGAGTATAATGTGATTGTACTCCTGTTACTGCAGTAGTTACTAGTAGTTATTACTTGGAGTACTTGAATTACTCGCAGTACTCGCAGATCTCATAATACTCTGAGTACTCGCAAAACTTGCAGAACTCACAGAACTCACAGTACTCACAGAACTCACAGTACTCGCAGTACTCACATTACTCGCAGTACTCACATTACTCGCAGTACTCACAGAACTTGCAGAACCCGCAGTAATCGCAGTACTTGCAGTACTTGCAGAACTTGTAGTACCTGGAGTACTCGCTGAACTCTGAGTACTCTCAGTACTTGCAGAACTTGTAGTACCTGGAGTACTCGCTGAACCCTGAGTACTCTCAGTACTTGCAGAACTCACATTACTCGTAGTGCTCGCAGAACCGCGAATACTAGCAGTACTTGTAGTACTAGTAGAACTTGCAGTACTTGGAGGTGATGTTTACCCGTATCCAGCCAGGAAGCCCAGACTTGGAGGACTGACTTTATCACTGAACACAAACAGCTGAAGCCCTGCCTCCCTCCTGTCACTCAGGGAAGCCCCGACCTGCAGCAGGCTGGCAGCCGGTTGGTCGACAATCCACCACTCCTGGATCTCTCTGCTCTGATTGGTTGACCTTTCTAGAGCCAGCAGAATGTCCTTGTATTGGTCATCTGATTGGACGAAAGGAGAGAGAACTGGACCATAAACAAATAAACAACAGTAAATATTCAGCCATGACTGAGACACACACGAACGTGTTTCCATGACTATGAATATTAAATCATATTCATATTAAACCTGTGTAAAGCTGTTCGATGGGTTTGGCGTTGGAGTCGCTGGGAGCTCGGATGAAACATGGAAACACTTCCTGTATCACCCTGAAAAAAAACACACACAACTACACAACTACACACCTGCACACCACCCTCAGTTATTGTGAGGAGTTGCATCAGTAGCATTGATATATCTAACAATACTAATTCATTTTACAATGTATATATTATATATATGTATGTATATATATATATATATACAGTTTATATATATATATATATATTCATTTTGTTCTAAATGTCAGAGTTGGTGATTTAAATCATAGTTAACACACCTACTCTTACAAATATAATTATGTGTCTGTAACGTGGATTAACCATCCAATAGAGTCTGATGTTATTATAAGTTTCCACCTATCTAAGGCTCAAAGCTAACGTAGCTAGCCTATCAGAGAGCAGAGAGAACAGTGGCGGACATGTTTTTGTAGTCTTTTAGTCTGTAGCCTGGAGCTCAGGCTACTTACCTTTCCTTTGGTCTCCACTAGCTGCTGGCTAATAACTGGGTTACAGTTCGCTTTAGAACCCAAGCCCCTTCCACCCCTGATAACTCCGGCCCCTGTACTCACACAGGAAGAGTCCTCGTCCCATTCAGCAGCTCGATCAGCTCTAGACGAGTCTGATTGTCCAGGTAGGTCACATGTTTACCTGATGCAAGCTCCGCCTTCGCCCCCAGACTTAGGTTCCTATTTAAAAAAAACATTTTTAATTTGTTTAATTAACTGATGATTTATTGATTATTGATCAGTGAAGTCAAGCTGCTGAACTCTGGACAGACACTTCTGCTAATACTGTTAACACAACTATAGAAGCAGAAGCAGTACAGTAACTCCTAATAGGGACTTTAAGCAGCGACGGTTGAAGTGACACTACAGCGCCCATATACATCCCAACATGTTGCCGTAGTGATGGAAATCAAACATCGCCAACCAACATTTAACTCTAACAACAGTTAGTTCACTACTTCAGGAAACCGAGGTCTCTCTGAATGTTGCTACATGTCTCTGAAAATGAGCTGAGAGCTCTTGATATTTGCTTTAGAGCTGACCTCAGCACCACAGACAGCATCATGGTTTCCTCAGTAACAGAGGATGGAGATTTTTTTTTTTTTTTTTTTAAAGTATATTTTTTTGGGCTTTTTTTTATGCCTTTATTTGATAGTATAGTGGAAAGAGACAGGACACAGGGAGGCAGAGAGGGGAAAAATGACATGCAGCGAAAGGCCGTCCGATGCGGGATTCGAACCGGGGCCAACTGCAGCGAAGACTGTAGCCTCTACACATGGGGCGCCTGCTTAGACCACTACGCTACACGACGCCCCAGAGGATGGAGATTAACAAAGGTTTGTCTGACATCTCCATGAATAAACTGGAAAATCATGGGGTTAGGGTTAGGGTTAGAACCCTAACACCTAGGGTTAGAATCTACGTCAGTGCACCACACTGTATCATCCCTTCAACCGCCGCTGCTTAAAATCCCTAATACTACTACTACAACTTCCCCTTGTAGTAATACTGCTATTTGTACTACTGTGACAATTACTACTACTACTGTTGCTTCTGATTAGAGGTAATTTAGAAGTATCAATTAAAGTGATGATGATTGATTATTGATGAGGAGGATAAGTTGACCTCTGAACAGTCCAGGACACAGTGAGGGGGAAATGGTCCAGGTTGAGAACCTGACTCAGGTACTGCCTGCTGGGAGGACTGATGGTCCACAGAGAGTTACTGCTGCCCTGCAGCTCTGCCACCGTCACATCCTCACGACTGTATGCCTCCAGGAACTGCAAAGCACTCTGGGAAACACAGGCAACAGAGTTATTGCAAGAATTAAAACAAGGAACTGTCTGTACAAGTACTGAGGAAAACTTACAGGTGTGTAGCTATAGGAGCTGATGAAGGAGCTGAAGTCTTCCTCAGTCAGATCTTTGAGCTGATTCTGCTGCGCACTCATCGTGAAGATGGGCTGTCAACAACAACAAGTTATAGTACTGCTAATACTTCTAATGTTACTGCTAATACTGTCAACAACATGTTGTAATACTGCTAATACTGCTAATATTACCTCTAATACTGTCAACAACAACGTATTTAAGTAGTGCTAATACTGCTAATGGTACTTCAACCATATTATTCCTACTTCTACTCTAACCAATATTACCACTGCTTCTGCTGCCACTGTCGAGGTGTCTGCAGCACAGGTGTGTTTACCTGGAAGCCTCCTAATGTGATGGTCAGAGAGACGTCGAGCGGTCGGTTAACTACTCCAGCGACAGATTTTATGAGCGACATGAAGAGCAGTGGAAACCAGACGATACAGATCAGTAACAGAACAATCAGACCACCCATCCCATACTTCACAACCCGCTTCTTCTTCTGACCCCGGGGCTGAGGGTATCTCTGTGTACAAATACACACAAATACACACATTTAAATATACACACTTATTCTGACCCTGAGGCTGATGGGTACCTCTGTGTACAAATACACACACAATGACACGAATACACATAAACACATGAATGGACTCACACCTTCTCAGACTCCCTCCAGCACTTTAAGACGAAGCAGTGGGCGTAAACGTCCTCCACACAAATCCATGAGGACAGAGACAAGGTGGTGTCAGTCCACACCCAGTCCATCACTGCCCTTAGCTCTGTCAGGAAGGGAACCAGACGGAAACTACAAGAGGACACGAAGACGGACAGGTAGAGAGACAGGCAGGTAGAGAGACAGACAGAGACAGTAACACAAGTAGGGAGCCAATAGTAATCTCTGGGAAAATTATTTGATTAAAATATCAATGACTTTGGTACAGAGCTCATCTTCCTGTCTTGGTGCTAAGCTAGGATAACAGTTTCCCCCTGATTCCAGTCTTAGTGCTAAGCTATGCTAACAATTTCCCCCTGATTCCATCATTAGTCCTAAGCTAAGCTAATAGTTTCCCCTGCTTCTAGTCTTAGTGCTAAGCTAGGCTAACAGTTTCCCCCTGCTTCAAGTCCTAGTGCTAAACTAGGCTAACAGTTTCCTCCTGATTCCAGTCTTAGTGCTAAGCTAGGCTAACAGTTTCCCCATGCTTCCATACTTAGTGCTAAGCTAACAGTTGGACAGTTGTGTTTGTGTCAGTGTTGGACTCTGATGATGACCCACCCCTGGAACAGGAAAAGGTTGAGATAGTTGTGGCTCTTTGTCAGGAAGTTTCCCAGAACTCGTGTTGGGTAACCAGACCGAATCTGATAGGCCGACAGACCGAAGTATACACACTTCACAAAGTACCAGAGCTGAGCCACCAGGTTCTGATTGAAACGCCTGGAGAAACAACACAGCTGTGTTAGTGTAATAGTGTTGGGTTTCAGACTGACTTATCCAAACTTAACACACCTTGACTCAGTTTGATTAACTCAACTTATGTTACCAACCTATTTAAGATTTGGGGTCGACCAAAAGGTTTTTGTCAGGGCCAATTCTGATACTAATTAGTAATTAAAGTATATTTTTTTTGGGCTTTTATGCCTTTAATGGACAGCACAGTGGAGAGTGACAGGAAACAGGGAGGCAGAGAGAGGGGGAATGACATGCAGCAAAAGGCCGTCCGATGCAGGATTCGAACCGGGGCCAACTGCAGCGAGGACTGTAGCCTCTACACATGGGGCGCCTGCTTAAACCACTACGCTACACGACGCCCCCTAATTAGTAATTAAAGACACTGATAACCGATATCTGAAACTGATACACCAAGACAAAACTACAGCTACATAAAGTGGACACCCACCGTGGTGTCTAAGTGTTTCTAATATTTTGTCCACCCCATTTATATCAATGAAAGTAGGATCAATAACTGAACACCTCTCTGTATAATACAGCTCAACAGACTGTCCCTCGACACTCAGCTAGTCTGTCTGTCTGTGTACACATCAGACTTCAGCCTGATAGGCTGTTAATCAAGACGTGTAACCAATCAGTTGGTGTTGTGGGTGGGACACTGCTCCAGACCACAGAGTGGTGACTACATAGACAGGCAGCTGAATCAGAGCCAAAGTAGAGCATTTTAAAATTTATTTATTTAATTAGCAATTGGTAAAACAAATAACATTTTCAATGATTGTAAAAATCCTGAATATCAAACCCAATAATCGGCCATACCAATAACCCTATTTAAGATGCAGCTGACAGCAGATAAAGAGGTGTTTATAATATTAATGAGTGAAGGGTAAAGGTGAGTTACCTCTCTGTGACTGTCGGCAGTATAAAGAACATCCAGAAGTGAATCCCAAAAACCAGAATCACCTGGAATACCAACTTCCCCAAAACAGTCTTCCTCAAATACAGTGCCCTGTCTATCACCATGGTACCTGCAGACAGACAGACAGGCAGACAGACAGGTAAACAGTAAACAGGTAAACTGAAAGGTAAACAAGCAGACAGTTAGACAGACAGTTGGCGTACCAAACTGGATCAAGACCATCACCAAGAATGCTTCAGGAACTTGATCTTCTGAGAGGGAGGAAGTGATGTCAGCAGCTGCAGAGTGTTTCTAAAAATCATTAGAATAAAATAATAAGAGTCAGCAGATGTGAATAAAGTTTCAGCTCAGAGTGAAATGTAAACAACCAGGTCAGTAAATAAAACTTTACGCCAAAGGCCCAGAACCCGAAGACGATAATGATGAAGTCGACCGTGTCTGCAAGGAACATGAGGACGTAAACGTCTGTGACAGCGCTGTATTCTGGTTGGACGAGAGCTCTGAAGAACTGACATACTGGATGGTAAACAGACATACACCTGACAGAGAGAGGAATCTTCTGGTGAGTTGGTTTGTCAACAAAAAGAGTATTCACCGGTCAGTTAGCTTTAGTGTTAGCATACCTGCTAACAGAGTACTTCTTGGCTCTGATGGAAAGTTCTCTGAGTTTCTCCAGCAGCAGATCAAACCTGCTGGGTTGCTGAGGTCTGGAACTCACACTGCCTGAACACACAAGAAGAAAACATCAACATTACATTAATTTCTACAATAGTCTTTCACTTTTACCAAGCCCCTTTTCAAAGTGAGTAATGTCCTTTTATTAAGAAATGTTTTTTGTGTGACTCAGTGGCTCAGTCTTTAACTTTAGAATATCCAGTATATTTCTAACAGAACAGTTTGTTTGAATGATCTAGGTTTCCCTAGATCACAGTATGGTGTGCCCCAGGGCTCCCAATGGGGGCCACTATGATTTAGATATACGTATATAAATAATATATATATATATAAAAATAAATAATATAAGACCACCCTGACTATGAGATGGCCCTCACGTTTCAAACTGCTGTGTTATCAGACCGATTGGGAACTTTCCCTGATATAGTGTCGGCCCAGTGTTATAATGAACCCTACAGACCGGGACCAGAATCATCTGAGAACAAAGTCTTCTGACGCTTTATGATTCTTCAGTCCTGAACCTTTCATTCAGTGATGTTGTGTTAGGGTATGTTTGATTCTACCTGCAGGAGAGCGCAGCTGGGTGGAGCTGGAGCGTGTCCGTCTCCTGCCTCGTCGTCGCAGTGTATTGGCGGAGTCAGCCATGTCAATCGAGGTGGTACCGTCTGCGGAGTTGTCCTGGTTGTCGTTTTGTTGGAGCGTGTCAATCTCCGTGGTAACAGTCTGGTCCCAGAGTCCATGGCACTGCAGAGGAAGAGGAAGATGAATGAGGTAGATGTTTGTATGACATTGGTTTGAGTTCATGGTGTAGTCGAGAGTGAGTTCGACTTGTACAATTCAATTTCTCTGCCTTGCTCTGTCATGTACATTTGATCTTTTCAAGAAGCAGGCAATTCATTAACTCACTCATCCAGTGAATATGATAAGGCAGTAAAGAGACTGAGGTGAAGTGATTAAGGTAAAATGCTTTACAAATAGAATCAAAAATAGGTGTTGCACAATTTAGTGTTTTGTACCTTGAGTGTGGCTCTGTGATAGAATAAAGTGAGCAGCTGCAGCAAGTCGTACAGGACATAGCCGTCCTTCTTCTCCACCCCCAGGATGTTTGGGGGATGGAACGGTTTGGATCGGTCCACCTCCAGCTTCTGGTTGAATGGAAAGAAACCGAACTGGAAGAAATACTTAATCACGATAGTAACCTGAGGAGACAGATATGTAGACAGACAGCTTAAACATCAATTGGCCAGATGGATAAGTCTGTTATAAATAGTTATGAACTACAAATAGTTAAAATTAAAGTTAAATAAAAAGAGTGGTGTGAACCTCAGTGTAGATTATGGCCGTCATCCAGAATGTTTTACTGGGTCGAGGGACGGAGAGCGTTGCCCAGAGAAACACCAGAACAGGAAGAACCAATGTCAGACAGCTGGCCGACACCATGTGGTTCAACACAATTACCAGGTAACACACCGTTTCTGACCTGGGGGAGGCATGTTCATATGATCTCAGTGCTGAAAACCTGCTCTTTCTGAGTCTTCACACCAAACACTTTAATCTCAGTCTGTTCAGCTGACGTTTAGTGATATTCACTCAGTGACACAAAAGTATCGTCTGCATAGAGATAAAAATGTCGTCTGCATAGAAACATACGTGTCATCTGCATAAAGATAAAAGTATCGTCTGCATAGAGAGATAAAAGTGTCGTCTGCATAGAGAGCTAAAAGTATCATCTCCATAGAGAGTTAAAAGTATTGTCTGTATAGAAAGATAAAATTATCATCTGCATTCTAGAGGGGTTCGTAGGTGTGGTTTAAATTATGCAGTGGAAAATTGTGGGTGTGCAGACTTTACCTAGCTGCGAGGATGTTATAGAGGGCGTAGCACAGCTGGAGCAGCTGTGGCTGATTACCATAGAAACGGTCCGATTCCTCCAGCTCCTCGTCGTAGAAAGTCCTGAAACAGAGAAGTGTGAAGTGTGAACCATCAGCAGATGACATGTGAGTGATCTCTGTGACTCCCCTCTCCTCACCTGTTCCTCAGCAGCTCGCTCGCTGTCAGCTCTTGAGTGCGAGACACCAGTGGACAGGAAGTGGAGGCTGAGTCAGACAGGAAGTTGCCTCTCGTCCCTGGAATCTGAACCAGCAGCCGCTTCCTGAATCCTGTTTCCGCCTTCCCCCTCCTTCTCCTCCTCCCCTGTTCATGCTCCCATGTCTCCTCCTCCTGGAGGTCCAGCCCAAGAACGAGGCTGTAGGAGGGGGGTAGGAGGAGGTAGGAGGGGGAGGTGGGGGGAGAGGCGCTGGTGAAGGTGTGAGTTGGCTGTGTGTCAACAAGAAGTTGTTGGTTCGATTCTTCATCACTGTTCGACAGACAAAGACATATTTGACACCACAGATGGCTGAGCTAATGCCAAGCTAGCATCATGGCTCAACAAACTACTGACAGATAAAAGTAACTGTTCACAAAAACACAGTTTAATGCTACATCACTTTGGTCTGTATGTAGGTCAACACTGGACTCCTTCAGTGTCAGTGGTTCAGGAGGTTTTTACCAGCAGCTGAATTATCCACAGAGGTGTCCTCCTCTCCAGAACAAACACACCAGGGGATTAAAACCAGTAAAACACTGAATTAAACAGTTTGATGTTTAAAGTCAGTGATTCACTGATGCTCTTCAGTGACCCAGGATATCTTAAGCGGCTGGGAGCTGAGCTGTCTAATATTTAATATATTTCAGTTTGTTTCTTTAATAACTTAAGATCCAGACGTCCAATGACTAAATTCCTTCATCTGTTAAAAATATACTTTAAACTGGATAAAAGTCATTGTTGAGCTTCTTCTTTTTTTTTTTTCTCCTCTGACGGAGAGAAGGTGGACTAAGATGGCGCCAGTGTGCGTGGCCTGCCGTCTGTCTCTGCCAGCGTTATGTGTGTTTGTGCTCTATCTGTCACTTGTCAGTCTAAATGTCTACTCGCTACTGGTGTATGATCGCCAAACACTGTTGGACATTCAAGTTTCTGCCAAAGATCTGGTGGGGTCTGATCATGGTGGACAAAAGTCTTTGCCCCCTTTCCTATAGGAGATCCCAGCTCACCTCTGCCGCGCCCCGGCTCTATCCCTCCGGCGTAAACGCCACCGCCGCCGGGGTAAACGCAGCGGTGGACTGGTAAGGCTAAAGGCCTGTTTATCGCACACTTCCAAGGTTTCTTGGACTAGGTATGGAGTGGGTGCCTCGGCTCGTTATTTCTCGACGATTGCTGGACCCTGTCGACGCCTGGCTGGTACCTGTCGTCGGCCCGGATGAGATGCTCCAGCCCCGCGGCCCCTGCTCTCCTCGGCCTCGCTGGCGAGGGGTGAATTTGTTCAACCTACGGCCTTTGTGTCGGGCCCCCCGGACGGTTACTACTGTGGATCCGCCGATTCCTGCCAGGTTTGGGCTCGTAAATGCTAGGTCGCTAGCGAACAAAACTTTCATCCTGAAGGATTTCCTTACTTCCCGAGGACTGGATTTTCTCTGTGTGACTGAGACGTGGCTAGCTGTTGGTGAGTCCAGCGCCCTCACAGAACTTTTACCTGGGGATTGCTGCTATTTTAACTCCCCCCGGACCTCGGGCCGAGGAGGAGGAATAGCAACTATTTATAAAAGTCATTATAAATGTAAGCAAATGTCTCTGTCGTCCTCCTTCACCAGCTTTGAGCTGAGTTTATTTGAGCTGGCCCGCCCTCACACAGTGTTGTGTGCAGTGGTCTACAGACCTCCCAAATACAATAAGGACTTCATAAGTGACTTTTCTGATTTCTTGGCTGAAATTATTACCAAAGTATGACCGTGTCCTTATTGTTGGGGATTTTAATGTTCATGTGTGTTGTCCTGATAAGCCTATGGTGAAGGACTTTCTTAACCTCATTGACTCTTTTAATCTAGTACAGTCTGTTTGTGGTCCCACAAAAGAACACGGACACACACTCGATCTCGTTTTATCATACGGTTTGCCTGTTTTTAACTTGGAGATCTGTGACGCATTGTTTTCGGAACATATGCCTGTACTGTTTGATGTTGTTGTTGCCGGTAACACAGTTAAACCTCGCGCTGCTGCTGCCCGGTGCTGTCGCGTTATTAACCCTTCCACTGCTGGTCAGTTCTCGGCCGTTTTTAATCAGAGCTGTGTCGTTCCTGAATCAATGTATAACGACACGGACGAGCTTAGTTCATGGTTTCGCTCCTCCTGCCAAATTGTTTTAGACACTGTGGCTCCATTAAAAATTAGGCTGCCTAAAACTAAATGTGAACCCTGGCTAAATGACACTACTCGTGCTGTCAGACGCCAGTGCCGTAGAGCTGAGCGCAAGTGGAAGAGAGACAAACAGCAAGTGTCTTTTCAAATGTTACGAGAGTGCTGGCGTAACTATCAGACAACTTTGAAAGATGCTAAAACTAAACATTTCTCTGATATTATTTTGTCAAACTGTCATAAGCCTCGTGCTCTCTTTAAGACTATCGACTCCGTTCTTAATGCTCCACAGACCGTCGGTATTGAGGCTTCGCCTGCTGTTTGCAAAGACTTTCTTAACTTTTTTATTGACAAGGTTGCTGGCACTAGGGCACTAATCTCACCGTCTGCATATGACCCTTCAGTCTCTGTCCCCTGCTCAGCTGTCCTTGATAGGTTTGAGTCTGTGCCTCTGTCAGATTTACAGGACACTGTTGGTCATTTAAAACCCTCAGGCTCTCCTAATGATGCTGTCCCCTCTCGACTATTTAAAGAGGTTTTTCCCACTGTGGGTCCCTCTGTGCTTGCAGTTATTAACAGCAGTTTGTCCTCAGGTGTAGTCCCTAAAAACTTTAAACATGCAGTAGTGCAACCTTTAATAAAAAAAACAGGTCTAGATTCTGCAGTTCTGGCAAATTATAGGCCTATTTCCAAACTGCCCTTCCTTTCAAAACTCCTCGAAAAGACAGTCTACAATCAATTAATGTCCTTTCTGGAGGAGCACGATATTCTTGAGGTCTTCCAATCTGGTTTTAAATCACTGCACAGTACAGAATCGGCACTTTTAAGAGTTTTTAATGATATTCTTTTAACTTGTGATTCCGGTGAATGTGCTGTTCTTGTACTTTTAGACCTAACTGCTGCATTTGACACTGTAGACCATGACATTTTAATTTCACGTTTGGAGCAGTGGGCGGGCATCAGTGGCATAGCACTGGAGTGGTTCAGGTCGTACTTGACAGATCAAACTTTCTGTGTGGGTCTTGGTGACTCTGTATCCTCCTCTGCTCCTCTGTCATGTGGTGTCCCGCAGGGCTCAGTCCTAGACCCTCTTCTCTTTTCTTTGTACCTGCTCCCGCTTGGTTCCATACTTAGGAGGCATGGTATTTTATTTCATTGTTATGCAGATGACACTCAGGTCTATATGCCTCTTAAAAAGAATCAAGCATTCTCTGTCACACCCCTACTTGAATGTCTTGCCGACATAAAGGCCTGGATGGCTCTAAATTTTTTAAATTTTAACGAAAAGAAGACAGAAGTGATTGTTTTTGGTGGCAGCTCCGAGACCCTCTGTCTAGATCTAGGTTCCTTGGCTTAATACCTAAAATCCAGCGTCACTAACTTGGGAGTTAAGGTGGACTCTGACCTTAGACTTGACAATCAGATCAAGACAGTTGTGAAGTCAAGTTTTTACCAGTTGAGGCAGCTGGCCAAAATAAAGCCAATTCTTTCAAAGCAGCACTTTGAGACAGTAATCCACGCCTTTGTCACCACACGGCTGGATTACTGCAATGCACTTTATGTGGGGGTTAGTGGGTCCTCCATCAACCGTCTCCAGATGGTACAAAATGCTGCTGCACGTCTTTTAACTGGCACACGCAAATATGACCACATTTCCCCCATTTTAGCCTCACTTCACTGGTTGCCCATACATTTTAGGATTCATTTTAAAATTATTTTATTTGCTTTTAAATCTCTCAATGGTCTCGCCCCTCCCTACCTTTCTGAATTGCTGCAACCATATTCACCCACCCACACTCTCAGATCAGCTGCTCCTGAGGGTGCCAAAAACGAAGCGCAAGCTCAGAGGGGACCGTGCTTTCGCTGTGGCAGCCCCTAAAATGTGGAACGATCTGCCTCTGCACATTAGACAGGCATCTTCCTTGTCTGTTTTTAAATCCCTTCTTAAGACCCATCTCTTTTCCATGGCCTTTGACACCTTGTAAGATGTGATTTTATTTTATTGTTCTATCTTATTTTATGTTATTTTATTGTTTTCTCTTATTATATATCTGTTTTTATTGATGTTTTATGTCTTTTAATTTATCTTGTGTTTATCATTTTTATCATGTACAGCACTTTGGTAACTTCTGGTTGTTTTTTAAAGTGCTTTATAAATAAAGCTGGATTGGATTGGATTGGATTCTGTCGGACAAACACAACACTGACACATGCACATAATGAACATGAAGTATCATATGTGTTTATGAAGTTATTATGTCACTTCAGGAGGACCAACCTGTGTGTTCCACTGATCTTTTCTTCATCTGAGGCTGAAAACAAAGACGAAGATGAAGATTGGACTCTCTCCATCCTGGACAGTTTGGGTCGTGCTTTTTGGCTAGTTTTTGCCACCATGCATTCTGGGTAGTTTTCCACTGCTGGATCACCTTCTATTGGTACTGTCTCTGCTTCAACTCGTGAAGCTGGAGCATCTGCTGCCCCTGAGGTTTCATCTAGTACATGAGGACCATCTGGCCCTGATTCTGTATCAGGTGGATCTATTCCTGGAACAGTTTCTGGTTTTGTTTTACATGAACAACATCTTCCTAATATGTGTGTTTTGGTGTGTTCACAAGGATCGTCTCCCAATACTCTTTCAGTATGTGGATCTGTTGAATCATCCTCTCCTAAATGCGGCTCTGGTTCTGGTTTAATATGTGGATCTTCTGGAGCTTTGTTTCCTGACATTGGGTCCTCTTCTGCTTTGTCATCTGTTGTTTGACCTCCTGCTTCTTCTTTGTCTGTACCAGGCCTTACTCCCTCTTCTTCTTCCTCCTCCCCTCCTCTCATTGCTGAGGACTGCCCCTCTTCCTCCTGGATACTGTAGTCCAGACCAAACTCTCTGGATGTTGTCATCATCTGTTCTTGGTAGTAAATGTTGATTGCCTCTCTGGTGGGCAAATTTCCCTGATCAAACAAAAAACAAAAATAAACATGAAGCAGATCCTCCATCTTTATTGTAGTTCTAACACATGGCCCCAAGTAGGGAACTGTAGTCCTTAGTGTTCGGTTGTTTACCTGTTTGGCCTGCTGTGTTAGCATACAGCGCTCAATGCGGAGGACAGTGGAGATGTCGATGTGTTCTTGACACAAGCTGCTGAGCCAGGCAGTCAGAGAGTCCAGAAGAGCCGACAGCAGAACCCAACAGAACCGCAGTGTGTTGGAGAACCGATGCAATACAGTGTCTGAAACACACAACATCACAACATAGTTGTCCTCATTGTTCTCTGTTGACCAACACATTTCAAAGGGACTGTTAAGGTGTTTGATTTGTTTCAGGGGGTGAAATCTGAGACCTCCTACCTGGACCCTCCTCTCTCTCCTCCTCTTCCTCTCTGTACTCCTCCGTGTCCTCTGTCACTTCTATGACCCCAGCTGCTGAAGAGAGGGAGTCAGGTATCTAGTTGGTTCAGGCAACACTGACATGCAGACGACACACAACTCTACATTTGACTAACTCTGGATAACATCAGTCTCACAAACATTCCTGGAGTTACAGAGAGAGGAGGCTGACATTCTTCATTATCTTCTACTGAAGGTGATTGATAGGTAGTCCTCACCTGTGGGCGGAGTTAGACTCTCAGCACAGAGGGGGCAGAGCATTCTCAAGGGTTTATTGATTTATTGATTTTTGTCTCTTTGTCGAAATATTAAAAAAACGCCAGTTTATATGATGGATTACGAAGGATGACAATCACAGATGAGGACTCGTACGCTGCAGGACAGTTTTTAAAGTCCCTACATCAAATATGTAAGTAAGAAATATTAATTAAATTAGACGAGTGGTTTTCCTGACCTGAGGGGTTAATAAAGACAACTAATGATGTTTGACTTGTATTTTCCATCACATATCACACTCCCTTTTTAAAACTTCATTCACCTCTGCTTCATGGTGCAAACCTGCATTTACGTCAGTATTTATGTCCCAGTGTCAGGCTGGTGCTAGCAGTAACATTGGATTTGATTATCAGTTCCATCATTGAGCCGAACAAGAAGACGTTAGAGGAGCAGTTAAACTCTCTCCTCTTTCAATTTCTATTTTCTCTCCATTTCACAGCTAAGCCTGATTTTACAGTTAATGTTACTCTGTGACTTCATCCCTCAGTCAGCGTCAGTCCATCAGGGACAGACATCCACTGCTGTGGTCTAGCTCAGTGTGGCCCCTGTGGTCACTCCACTTATAACCTCTGCAGATTCTTTGGATCTGTTCATATAAAACTGTGTTGTATGAATAAACTTCCTGTCTTCAGCACAGAGACCTGTCCATGTTACTGTTTGATGCTGGGGTGAAACCTCCTCCTCACCTCCTCTCTTCTCCTCCTTCCTGCTCCTTCTTTCAGAGGACGTATTCTTCCACAGTTTCTCCTGGTTGTTGCGAGCTCTCATGGCTGTTCTGGAATCAGTGATCCAAGCGTGGTAGACAAACTGACATGCAAACAGACAGCAGAGATCAATCACTTCATCGGTTCTCTGATTGATTCTCATAAATGTATTAAAATGGAAACGTTCCCTTTCTGACAGTTTTACATGTGACAATTCATAAAGTCTTCTAACTGTGCTACAAAATTTGAAGTTCAGGTACACAGTCATGGAGATTCTCACCTGAAAGGCTGATTTGTCAGGAAGCTTCTCTTCTTTCTTCTCCTCTTCCTCCTTCTTCTCCTCCTCCTCCTCCTCCTCCTCCTCACTGTCCGTCTCAAACAGGTAGTAGTCACCACTCCTCACCACTGGGGGCAGACAAACAGTTACTCAGAGAGACAAAATAATGAAAATGAACGGGTCTGACAGGTGAGAGTGGTGATGTCAGAGGTCATGTGACTTACTGGAGGCATGGTTTACCCAGGGTCTCCACCACTCCTGCTGCTGACCCTTCTTGCTTTCCTGACCTACAAAACAAAACATTAAAAAAGAAGAACCTCACATGATTCTTTGAATGATAGCTGTGTATCCCAGTCTGTTACTGTGACAACAGATGTTTGTTCACAGACCATCAGTGTGGAAGCTGTCTTGGGTCAAACTCAACATTTTCTCTTTTCCTCTGCGAAACTTCTGCTGTCGAGATTTGATCCTTTCCATCCTGAAGGAAATACAAAGAGGAAGTGACTCAGACGTCAGACTGATCCAGGTCTGGGTCAGTGTGTCAGGTTAGAACATAGTACAGATGTGTCCATTATCACCTGATCCAGGATTTGACAGACAAAACATGATTAACTGATGCAGTGACTTGACGCCTGACGGTGGAGTCCAAGTCTTTTTCAAAACAGTTTTGTTTTTAACTTGAACCTGTCTCGTGGATGTCATGAGTCAGACTTGAGTTTGCCTCTCTGGTGTTGTGACTCAGACTTGTCTCAGTCTTAAACCTGTTTTGACTTGGAATAATCTTGGTGTTTTATTGTCTTGGTGTTTTGTTATCTTGGTGTTTTAGTGTCTTGGTTTTTTAGTGTCTTGGTATTTTTGTGTCTTGGTATCTTGGTGTTTTGTTATCTTGGCGTTTTGTTATCTTGGCGTTTTAGTGTGTTGGTGTTTCAGTGTCTTGATCTTTTAGTGTCTTGGTGTTTTAGTGTCTTGGTATCTTGGTGTGTTGTTATCTTGGTGTTTTAGTGTCTTGGTATCTTGGTGTTTTGGTGTTTTAGTGTCTTGGTGTCTTTGTGTTTTGGTATCTTGATGGTATGTTGTTTTGTCTGTACCTTGACTGTTCTGGGCCTTGAGCCAGTTTGGATCACTACTTGGTCTTGGATTTTCCTTGTCTACATTTTGACTCAGAGTCTCTGAGCTGCTGGACTTTGACTCATGGTAGTCTTGACTGTAGCCCTGTTTGTGTCTTACTGTCTCTTTAGCAGGTCCATGGACGT
The DNA here is from genome assembly GCF_021018895.1 of Seriola aureovittata. NCBI lineage: Eukaryota > Metazoa > Chordata > Actinopteri > Carangiformes > Carangidae > Seriola > Seriola aureovittata. The sequence continues at coordinate 23,861,440 of NC_079383.1, forward strand.
CTTTTCCACTTCCAGTCTTGCTCTGACGGCTTTCACTGTGGATGCCTCGAAGAGCTCCGCCCCCCTGTGACACACATATTTACATCATGTCACTGTGTGTGTGTTAATGAGTGTTATCATACACGAGTGTTGTGACTGTGTACCTGGAGGCCAAGAGTTGAGTATTTTGCAGGTCCAGGACCACATACAGGAAGTAGTGACTCCTGAAGACCCTCCTCTGCAGCAACAGGAAACAGAAACAGACGCCGTCCCAGATGATCCCCGCTTCATCACTCGGCAACTCACACTGTTTACTGCTCTGCTGCTCCGCTGAGATCACAGAGAGAAAGGTAGACAGAAAGATAGTTTGGATCATGCTCTCTGCACCTTACTGACTAAGACTCGTCTTCAGTCCATTTTGACTTGGACTGTTCATGGTCTTTGTGTTGAGACTCTGACTAGTCTCGTCTTTGACTCAATTCTGACTCATCTCTGACTTATCTCTGACTTGTCTCTGACTCTCAATCCGTTTGACTCTGACTTTTGGTCTGGAGCCTGTAATTACTTAGATTCGTCTCTGACTCGACTCTGACTCTTGGGGTCCGTTTGACTCTGACTTGACTCAGTAGCCAGGGCACTTTGACGCGGCCTTATCTCATTATTGAACCAGTTCTGACTCCAAGTTGTCTCTGTGTTGACTCAAATTTGATTTTGACATCCTGGTCTTTAGCCAGTTTTGACTCAAACTTGTCTCTGACTGTAGACAGGTACAAATTTGATACTAGTATTGACCTCAAGTTATCATTCAAATACTGATATAACTGTTGGCTAACAGTTAGACAGACAGATGGACAGACAGACAGACAGACAGACAGACACACTTTACGTACGTTTGGTGTATCCTTTGATGGTGCAGGCCAGGCTGAAAAGCTGAATAAGCCAACAGTGATTCAGCACCACTGATTTAATGAAACCACAGGCCAGGATCTGATAGACAGACAGACAGGCAGGGAGACAGACAGGTAGGGAGACAGGTATTAAGAGAGACTCCATCATGTGACTGAATATATTAGTAAATACGAATGATTGTGTGATGATGATGATGATGATGATGATGATGATGGTGATGATGCATCTCACCGACAGAATATTCTTCATGGTGATGACGAACACGTTGTAGCCAATCAGACAGTCCCAGTACACCAGGATGGATTTAACTGGTTTCAGGAGCAGTTCTCCGCCCACCAACAAGAAGTAGAAACAGGCCACCAGGTAACCCATACAGAAGATACTGATCCTGGACCAAATAACACCTGTGTTTGTTTATTCTGCACAAATCTCTGGGTACAATCTGAAATTATCCTTAGGTTTAATTACATATTTTGTGAACCTGAATTTTACAGTTAAACACACATTTCTCTGGTTTAATCTCGAGAGTGTTTGTTTTCAGGACCGGTAAAACTTTACATTTACTACTAAAAATTCTACAGGTAAGTGTGGCCCCACCCACTCACCTGGTGGTGCCAGTGATGAAGATGATGGTGAGGACAAACCAGAACATGTAGCTGAAGATAATAACCTTCATCATGTCCAGGTATGACCTGAACATATAAAGAGAGGTAAGAGAGACAGACAGGTGGACAGGTAGAAAGACAGACAGGTGTACTGCAGGCTGGGTTTACCTGCACAGCATGAAGTCAGGGACCGTGTTGAGACGGAGTCGTCTGATGAGATCAAAAATCTGTCCATCATCTCCTTCCAGCTCACTGTTGTCTCCTGCCAGGATCTGAACTGACGACTGAAGTTCCTCCTCAAACACCTGCAGCTGCAGTGACGCCCCGAGGAGGAGCAAGAAATCATCTGAAAGGTCAGGAAACACACAGCTGCACTACAGAAATATAATAAACATAAGGAATATGATATAGCTATAAACATGTGTTTTTCAGCCTCAAGTTTTCACATAAAATCTAAATGTTTGTCCAAGAAATGTGGAATCGAGGGGTTAGGTCAGATAACCAATAGCTGGGTGATCTTACATATATATGTATATGTACATACTGATATTTCTGGTTTACAGAAATAAAATATATACATATATATATATACTCATTAAATTTATATTAAATAAAAACTTTCTGGTTTACAGAGTTTTTTGTGTAAAACCAGAAATTTTAATTTCCAGATTTAAGATATTTGGCTGATTTTCCAAATTTTTGCTCCTGATCCAAATTTTTCTGGGACCTGATTTTAAAGTCAGGTTTTAGATAAACAGAGTTCGAGCTGTCACAGTCACAGGAAGCATCACATCCAGGGAAACTAACAGCTTGTCCACAGAAAATAAAAGCATCTTCTCAGTACAAATTCCACTCAAGTCAAGTTATCATCAGCTGCTCTGAAAACAGCAGCAGTGTGCTAACGTGTGCTAATTTTTTTGATGGCCCACTAACCACTGAACCAGCCCCTTCACATCTACCGTGGTGTCTGTACTGAGAATACACAGCTAGCTTCTTAGCTGAAGAAGCTGTTACTGTACATGTGGCATACAGAGCCATCAGTGGGTTAATATACTTACATTATTATTGTTATTGTTTGCATGTTTGACATGGTTTCCGTTTTGTACAGCTCAGGTTCAGAGTGTGGTTAAAATTGTCTGTGTTTTATGGTAAGAAAAGGTTTGTTTATTGTTTGAAAAATGTATATGAATGTAGCAGTATGTGTCTAACTCCGACCAGCAGGATGAGCGCGTTCGCTACACTGTGTGTGTTCAGGGACAAGGGAAGTCTCGCGTGAACACGTTCCGAGAACGAGAGCACACACTTGAGTCCGAAATCACTGTGCGTGTGTGTGGCGAACGGTGATAATAAAGTATATGTTTGCTCTTTACAGGTAAGAAGGGAGAGTTAGAATTGTATAAGTGAGGGGTGAATATGTTGTGTCGTAGTTTATGGTCCCGGTTCCGTTATATGTGATATTGTTTATAAACGTTAATTGGTCAGCGAAAGTAACGTACCGAAAACGGCTGTTGGGACTGGTTGCTTAGTTACCGCAAGCGAGTGGGAGGATGGAGAGTACATAAATAACTTAAAATAGATACATGGATTGATTTGATTAATTTGACAATGTTTGGTATATACATGATTAGCTGACTGCGTATTCGAAAAACAAGTTGATATTGAATGTACATGATGAAAATGGTCCGGATTAGCCATACAACGGACGTGATTTACCGTTTGGATGTTAGTGTAAATGTTCATCATTTTTCTGTGTTCAAATCGAACACGTTCCGAGAAGGAGAGCACACACTTGAGTCCGAAATCACTGTGCGTGTGTGTGGCGAACGGTGATAATAAAGTATATGTTTGCTCTTTACAGGAGTAAATAAAAGACTTCAAATTAAATGTGTAGTGGAGGGCAGCTTCATTCTGCACCACGCTACATACACTATGTTACATGTCACTTCGTACATGCTCAACCCAAGTTACACAACAACACCAGGTGTTCTGGCGCAGAGTGGGCATGAAAGAGGCCAATCCCAGATTTTTGGGTGAATCTCAAGGTTCACTGACATTCCTGAGAGTCCAACATAAATAACATGTTATTTAGAATACACATTTTGTTTTCTGATGATGATGATGATGGTGCCTTACAGAGGAGGAAGAGTGGGTTTGGTGGCATCAGGTGATCAGGGAGGAAGAGCCATTTCACCACGTTGGAGTCCATGTTGGAGGACGGAGGTCTCCAGGGATAATCTGAAAATACATCCAATATTTTCAGGTTCTTCCTAAATTTATCAGGTTCTGCAAGAAATGTGGGTTTAATTAAATGAATTAATTAAATGAACAAAAAAAGTTTAACCTGACATTTTGTGATATGGTTTGTGTCTAATTTTAGGTTTGTTTTCAGTTTAACCCAAAAGGTTTGATCTTAATCTGCAATCGTGAAATCACTTTCATTGCTATTAGCTAAGCTGAGTACAAAGACTGGAGGCAGGGGGAAACCGGTATCTTAGCTCCATCAAAATGGAAAACATCCACATTCTGGCACTTTCTTTATCTTTTCAGAATGAAAGACTTGATGAGTATGGTAACAAGTTTTTTATTGTGGATTAAAAGATCCCAACATGTTGGCTTCAAGTGAGTTTGTACCTTTACAGGCAGCAGGAGGGAATCCTATGCACAGCAGGTACTGGAAAAACAACAACCCTGACAGGAAGTAGCAGTACTTGGGCCACACAGAGGCGATGCATTTCCTGCTGCGCCGTGACAGAACAGTGATGAGTCCAAAGGCGTGGCTTACAGCAAACAGATCCATGCGCTGACCAATCACATTCACAGCCAACAGGAAGCAGGTCTGAGGAGGAGTGTTGGAAAGTTTTTACTCAAGAAGGAGGTAGCTTGTTGCTATGCTAACGTGAATAGGTCTCACCTCCAGTCCAAATTTGTAGAAGAAGTAGTTGAGGAAGTATTTAACACAGCTTAGGACATTGTCGTCCAGGTGACGCCTCGTGATGTCATGAAACAGCGTTCTGGTGGGGGGCGGGACTTTGTTACGGCGGAGACGGTAGAGCTCCTGGTGTCGGTAAACGGTCACCTCGAATGCTAACAGCGCTAACATCATCAGGTTATACTGCAAAAACAAAGAAAAACCTGTCTCAAAGCACGATGCTAACAACGCTACAGCAGCCTGATTAAAATAGTGTCGTGAACCTCCTCACACTTTAATTTCACCAAGAAACCTTGTTCAAACTTTATACAACTATCTAAACTTGACCATACCACCTCAGTTTCATCAGACGTCTAACTCTGGTGCTTCTCCGTCACAGGAGATTTGTCCCGTCGACACTTCAACTCTTTTCAGCATCTGTTTCATCTGAAACTTTTCAGCTTTAAATATCCACTGATTATGATGTCATTTCTCACCCTCAGGTAGTCTAGCAGTTTTCCCTCTGTCTTATGAAGCCCCAACCACTGGGCGGGATCAACGGGACCAGAGTACAAAACAGAGCGAGACAGGTCGATGCTGGAGTTGTCTGGCTACAGAGAGACAGAACAGGTCAGAGACATATAGACAGTGGTACTGGCAGATAATTATGATGTTGTTGCCATGGTTACCATGGTGCAGTTGGAGGAGTATCTGATTGGTTGGACGACATTGAGCTGGTACAGCATCTTACAGACGGTCACCACACAGGTCCAAACTGTACAGACTCCTGACAGCAGGGGGCGCCAGGCCCTGCAGGGCAGAGCCACGCCCACACACAGCACAAACAGCAGGTTAAACACACACACCTGGAGAGAGAGAGACAGGTCAGACAGTAAGACGGTGAGTCAGGTCAGACAGATGGATGGATGGTGAGACAGGTCAGACAGTAAGACAGACAAACAGTGAGACGGGTCAGACAATACAACTTGAGGCAAGTCAGACAGACAGACAGACGGTGAGACAGATCAGACAGACAGATGGTGAGGCAGGTCAGACAGACAGACAGAGGGGCAGGTCAGACAGTGAGACAGACAGACAGACAGATAGTGGGACAGGTCAGACAGTAAGAGACAGTGGGGCAGGTCAGACAGTGAGACGGACAGCCAGACAGTAAGACAGACAGTGGGACAGGTCAGACAGTAAGACAGACAGTGGGGCAGGTCAGACAGTAAGATGGACAGACAGTTGGTGAGACAGACAGACAGACAGACAGTGGGACAGGTCAGACAGTAAGACAGACAGATGGTGAGACAGGTCAAACAGTGAGACAGATCAGACAAACAGACAGACAGTGAGACAGGTCAGACAGAAAGACAGTGAGACAGTAAGCAAGACGGATGGTGAGACAGGTCAGACAGTGAGACAGATCAGATAAACAGACAGACAGACAGTGAGGCCGGTCAGACATACAGGTAGACAGACAAATAGATCATCATACAGTAAACCCGCCCTAGAGACCAGATCAGACCCTAACCTCCTTCACAGAGACCCAGATAATGTAGGAGGAGACAATCTTGACGATGTGTAGTTCCAGGAGCCACCAGAGGAGGCGCTGCAGGCGCTGGAGGGAGAGGAGGAGGCGCAGGAACAACACAGAGAGACGATCCACCACTAACCTCCAGGACACCAGCACTGAGCAGGAGACAGCAGGAGTCTGCTTCGTATTTCAATCTCAACCAGTCCGTCTCATGTGTGAAGATGCAATGTGTTTACCTGTTATGTGGTCAGACAGGGTTTCCCTGTCAAATACACACGGGTACTGTTCCTCCTCCTCTTCCTCATTTATCCACTTGTCTTCTGTCTCGTCATCTTTCTCTGTTTGTCCTCCTCTCTTCTCCTCCTCCAGGAGGAGCTGAGGGGCTCCGCCCACCGACAGGTCGACCAGGCTACCATCAGAGTGGACCAACCTGCAGAGAGAGAGAGCGAGAGAGAGACCGGTGAGGATGAGCAGGACAGTAAGGCCTCCTTCAGCTGTTGAGGGACACAACCCTTACTTACAGCAGAGGTCTGGGGACTAGTTGAAGCAGAGGTCTGAGACTAGCTATAGTGGTCTGGGGAGGTCAGCTGCTACCCAGCCATCTAAGAACTTGGATAGACAGTATTGGGGTATCTGGACACTGATTGGTCAGAAGGCAGTCGGACAACCTCTGGCCCGCAGGTAAATGTGTGTGTTACCTGGTGATGGTGCTGTTGTGCGTGTCTACCACAGTCTTCAGGTCGGTCAGCTGCAGGAAAGGCTCATGGAAGTAATGCAAGTGAACGATACACACCTGCAGAACAAAGACAACAACATGCTCTGTTACTGCAGCAATGATAGAAACATCACATCTGTTATGGCGTCTGTGCTGTTGGACTGTGTCTGAGTAAGCACCAGTAAAAATGCAGCAGGGATGAAGATCCTGGTGAAGAGAACAGGAACCGAGAACTTCTCTAAACCTACATCCTCCAACCTGAAAACACAGAGACAGATCGAAGACATTAGGGACAAACAAACTGGAGATATTAGAGAGTACTTGAATGTACCAGTGTGTACCAGTGTGTACCTGTGTGTAACTGTGTGTACCTGTGTGTACCTGAGTGTCTATCAGTGAGTACCTGAGTGTGTAACTGTGTGTACCTGTGTGTACCAGTGAATACCACTGAGTACCTGTGTGCACCTGAGTGTGTACCAGTGTATACAAGTGTGTACCTGTGTTTACCTGTGTGTATCTGAGTGTGTATCTGTGTGTACCTGTGTGTACCTGTTTGTACCAGTGAGTACCAGTGTGTACCAGTGAGTACCCGAGTGTGTAACTGTGTGTACCTGTGAGTACCTGTGTGTGCTGAGTCCAGTGTAGTAACTCCAGGTGTGGAGGGACGAGGGGAATTGGAAGGTGTAGACCAGGATCAAAACCAGCATTGAGTAAACCACCACAGCTACCCAGAAACCCCTGAGCAAGGTACGCCAGCGCTCATAGTTCAACTACAGAGACAGAGAGACAGGTAGAGACAGACAGGTAGATTTTGTAAATCCTTTTTTGTACTTTGTAGAACATTCTGACACCTTGTGATTTCAAACATCCAATCAGTGATCCAAACCAAACAGCAGCCCCACCCCCTGCCACAATTCCAACACAGGATTGGACAATCAACCTTCACTCTGAACCAGGTTTGACTGTAGTCCATATCTAAAGTCTACAGGTGTGATAGTACCAGCAATACATGTAGTACGAGTACATGCAGTATTAAATGGTGAAGAGCAATGCAGCAGAGATACAAGCAGTACATGCACTAATAGTACATCTAGTGCTTGTAGTACTTGCAGTAATGCCTGGTAGAGGGCGACACAGCGGAGGAACAAGCAGTAGTAGTACATGCAGCAATAGTACTTGCAGTACTTGAAGTATTACCTGGTACAGGGCGACGCAGCAGAGGAACATGACCATGTAGATGACTTTGTAGAGGACGATTTTTCCCTCGAAACTAACGAAGAAGAACATTGTTCCACAAACATAGATCCAGTATTTAACAAACATCCTGGTTACCATGGCAACCAGAGCCTCCATCTGAACTCCTCCTCCTCCTCCCCCCAGGAGCAGCACCTCCTCATACGAGACCTCTTCCTCCTTCTTTTGCAGACCCTGATCTGTTCTCTGATCCTCTGGGGAACGGGAAATAGAATCAGACAGACACGTGACCATCAGACAGACAGGTGACCATCAGATGGGTGGCCAGTCAGACGGACTGGTGATCAGTCAGACAGACAGGTGTCTTACCTTCCATGTGGACAGTGATGGTAGACAGCTGTGTGTCTGTCTGTCTGTCTTTCTTCTCAGTCACTGCCTGACGCAGCAGGAGCCAGAAGGTCAAAAGACACAACAACTGCAACAACATAATCAGATTAAATATAATCAGATTAAACCATTTGATAATCAGATTAAATACCCTGGTGATGAGATTATATTCTGTATTAAACAGATCATCAGATTAACAATACTAATAGTGCAGTAGTAGTAGTAGTAGTAGTAACACTAGTAGTACAGTAGTAGTACAGTAGTAGTACAGTAGTAGTAGTAGTAGTGCAGTAGTAGTAGTAGTAGTAGTAGTAGTAGTAGTAGTGCAGTAGAAGTAGTAATACTGGTATAGTAGTAGTAGTAGTAGTAGTAGTAGTACAATAGTAGTACTGTAGAAGTAGTAGTAATGCAGTAGTAGTACAGTAGTGGTAGGACAGTAGCACTAGTAGTACAGTACTACGGTAGAAGTAGTAGTAGTACAGTAGTAGTACAGTAGAAGTAGTAGTAGTAGCAGCACAGTAGTAGTATTAGTAGTAGTACAGTAGAAGTAGTAGTAGTTGTAGTACTGTAGTAGTAGTAGTAGTAGTAGTAGTAGTACAGTAGTAATATTAGTATTAATAGTACAGTAGTAGTAGTACCTTGGAGGCGAGCTCCCTGCAGGGGTCATCTTTTCTGGGAAACAGTCCGGGGACTTCCTGTATGGAGGGAAAGCTGTAGACATACTGCAGGATGACTAGCAGGTTGCCATAAGCAACCAGCCAGGGTGATGACATCAGCGTGTACTGGCGACGCTCTCGCATCATCCAGAGGACACACGACCACAGCAGCAAGACACATGTGAGCCAGGACACGTATGTGATGGACCAGGCCATCATGGAGATCAGAGCACAGATGTAACTCTGTTTGAGGAGGAAGCTGAAGGCCATGGAGGCAGCACTGACTCTGCCCTCCTCACCCCTCACCTCGTCCTCCTCTTCCCATCCATCTCCTTCAAAAACACAGGTCTCCAACGTGTCTGCAGCATCAGAGAGAAAGGTTCTCACTGAAGAACTAGCAGCTAGAGTGAGGCGGCGGAACATTAATGACATCAAATGTCCAATCGTACATATATACTTTGATGTCACATAACTGACAGGTGGACGAGTCTGCTTTGTTTTCTACTTAATCCTTTATTTTATTTTATTCTGTACCTGTTACATAAACTGAACTGAGCCTTTCTCAGTACACAGTACAGAGTACACAGTATAGTACATAATACACCATACTCAGGGACAATCAGTTTCTACCTGAGACATCAGCTCAGCTTCAACTCACCTGACTGTAGCTGACTGTATCTGACTGTACTCGTCTGTACCTGAGTGTATCTGACTGTACCTGTCTGTACCTGACGGTACCTGACTTTATCTGACTGTACTCTTCTGTACCTGACTGTATCTGACTGTACCTGTCTGTACCTGACTGTACCTGTCTGTACCCGACGGTACCTGGCTGTATCTTACTGTACCTGTCTGTACCTGACGGTATGTGACTGTACCTGTCTGTACCTGATTGTATCTGACTGAACCTGACTGTATCTGACTCTACCTGCCTGTACCTGCCGGTCTGTGCATGGAAAATCCTCCAGAAGAACCAACACCTCAAAAAAAGAAAGGTCACGTTCACTGACTCTGGAGTGACGCTGAGCAGAGAGTAAGCAGCTAGACACAAGCGGCTAGTCAACTGTGACGGAAGCCATCTGTCACTCAAAGAGGCCACACCCTCAATTGTAACTTTAGTCCTTAATAAAATATAAACAGGTGACTTATATAAGCAGGTGTCATGAAGGATGAAATTATCTCTAGAGACTAAAACAGTTTTTGTACCAGGCTGTAAACATGTTTATTTCTGCTGTAAAGTTGGACATTTTAACATGGGAGTCTATTGGGACTGACTCACTGTTGGAGCCAGACTCTAGTGGTGATTAGAGGAACTGCAGGTTTGGTTACTTAAGTTTTGCCACTTGGCCTCTCCTCTGCTGGGATTCAAACCACTGACTCACCTGATTGGCTGACAGAGTAGTGAGGTATGGAGGAAACATCCAGTCCCAGGGCAGTGCTCTGTGTCGGTGGGACAAAAGAGTCTGAGGGGCTGTCATTGGTTGATGACAGCAGCACCTGATGAACAGAGACAGGTTTCCAGGTGACGACAGCTGTTTAATCTGAACAACAAAACCTGGAGCAACAGCAACGAAATTCACAAAATCTGATTATTTATGAAATCACAATTAAAAACATTTATTCATGTAAAAATAATTCTGTACATCTCTGCACTCGGGCCGATCATGAGCTCTCCTCCACAGCTCTCTCCGCCTGTCTGCTGTGATGTCAGCGCTGACCTCATCACTCAGGTTGGTGGTAGAAGTGATGATGTCACAGCTTGCTCTGACCGCTGACTCCACCCTCTCTATGCCCAGCTCCCCTTCACCATTGATCAGCTGAAGAAACACGTGAAACCCATCAGCCAGTCGGAGCTGAGGAACACTGACTCATCAGGACAACTATGTATATGCTATCATAACAGGTCAATCATGACATCATCCTCACCTGGTTCCTCCACAGACTGGCCACTGTGTGAAAGAGAAGCAGCAGCATCAGAGGACTGCTGAAGTGAAACCAGCTGAGCTCAGGGTTCACCTGCAACCTCCAGGGGGTGCCACAGTCCACAGAGACTGCTGGCACCAGACCAAACACACTGCAGAAGAAACACCAATAATCCATAATCAATCATCAGACCTTTCCATGAGCACTGGGCACCAGCCAGACTGCCGTCCAGACCGCCGTGCAGACCACCGTGCAGACTGCCGCGCAGACCACGTGATTGTAAAAAAAATTGATTAACAGGTTGTGATTCACTCTGTGTGAACATCAACGACCATGAGTGTCGCCTGGTCGAAGAGTTACCTGATGGAGGTGTGTTACCTCGTGGATGTGTGTTACCTGGCAGATGTGCAGTTGGGAGGCCACACCTCCTGCAGTGACGGCAGCTGGTAGCAGTAAAGGAGCAGGAAGTGGGAGGCAGAGTAAAGCAGTGACATCACAGACACACACCTGAAGAGGAGGGGTGGGACCTGACCAGACCATGCCCACCAGGTACACAACAACTGGAAACCGAGTAGGTAGAGGAGGGAGGAGAGAGAGGGGAACATGATACCTGGGGAGGAGAGGAGGAGGTGGGAGAAGGAGAGAGAGATTACCTTCCGATTACCTGTCTGAGAATCTCCACCTGAAGCTTGTCACCTGGCTGCAATGTTGTAAACTCATCACTGTTGGGTGTAGTTACAGGTGTAACAGAGCACACCTGTAACTGCACCCAACCACACCTGTCAGGGAATCTGCTGGATGAGGGTTAAAGTGTGCTGTACAGGTACTGATGAACATGGGGGAGAGCTTTTGTACACCTGTGACCCTGGGAGTTCTGTTGTCGGGGGCAGCAGCTCCTGGTACGATCACCAAAGGCAGACTGGCCCAGGTGAGGGGTCAGTTTATGGGGGATTTTATTATTCAACTTACAAATATTACATATATATTTGCATAAATGTAAAAAGAAATGTTTGGTTGTTGCTCTGTTGTAACATAAATCCTTTTAATTTGTCAGCTTATGAAACCCACATTCCTCCATCAATCAACGATCAAACTATCCAAGTGAATAAGGATAAATAAAAAGTTATGACATTAACTTTGTTCAAAACTTTTTTGTCATAGTTGAGAGGGGCAGAATAACGGTCCAACCAACAATTGTGAGCTGCAATTTCTTCAGCCACAATAAAGCTAGCTTTCACTGCTGCATTGTTTTTTGGTTGTGGCTCTCTTGAACACATCCTGCTGCGATCGCAATTTGCCTTTTAATTCTTGCACCATTTGTTGTTTTTCTTGAAGGCTCACTTTGGCATACTTAGCTCTGTGTTTGGTGTCAAATTGCCGACGTAGATTGTACTCTTTGACAACCGACACTGCCTCATAACACAAAAGACATGCTGGTTTTTCTCCTTGAAGCACAAACATATATTCGCCTTCCCATCTTTCTTGAAACAGCCTTCCATCTGCATCAACTTTTCTCTCAGAAAATGGCACTGATGTGGAAACACTGCAATCTAGTGGCGGGATGCCGTTACTTCACGGGTAACATGATCGGCATGCATTATGGGAAATGTAGTTTATGGTCAATGCACCCTTTGACTGATTTATTATAAGATAATCAGACCTTTTAAGCTCTCGCGGGCCACATGAAATGACGTGGCGGGCCACAGTTTGACACGTATGGTCTAAAGGGACGACGACGACAACCAAAGCCCCCGGCAGGACTTTGGTTTTCAGAGGAGGGCTCTTACCATATGTACCAATCAGGTCAGCGTCCTAGAGAGGAAACAGGTACATAGGTAAATTGTACTATTTACCAATATTCTTCATGTGAGGTGTTTAGGGACATCTAAAAATTGTAGTTACAGAAAATGACTGGGTCACCCTGTCCTGTTGTGGACACTTAAGACAGTCAAGATGAAGACAGGGTGAGGTTCTCCTGGATTAGGGACTGGGCTGGTTGTCTTGAGGGACTCATGGAGCAGCAGACAGGAGTTCAGTCCACTACCTGGACTGAGGGTTCAGAGGTCACTGAGGTGGTCACCAGGTGTGGGGAGATTCACTTGAGGACTCTGGACTGTCTGTGTCCAGTCCCAGTGGAACGGTTCAGGTTTGATAAAGTGGATGTGAGTGTTTCTGACTGGTTCTACTGAACCTGATCCTGTTTGTGTTTAACAGTAAATCAAAGCTAAATAAGAAGCAATCAGTTTTCTACTGGTTTCTATTGGATTCTACTGGATTCTACTGCTTACCTGTGAGGCCCAGTAGAGTTGTCAGCAGGACTTTTCCTCCAGTCGTTGTCATGTTTCCCACCATCTGCCTGGTTTTACAAACCAGTGACTCCAGTTCAACCAGAACTCTGTTTCTGCTGCCTTCCTCCTCTCCCTCCACCTCATCTTCCTGCTCTTCCTCCCCTCCGAGCACCGAGTCTCTCTCAAACATCAGCCCCTCCTCCTGATGCTCATCCTCGTCCTGTTGAGGCTGGAAACAGGAGAAATATTTAGATACCAGTTTAGTGCTGTCTGCTTGTCTGGTTTCACGTTAACAAACAGACTCCGACAGAACAAATAATAAACAGACTGAACCTGAAACTTAATCATTATACACTGTGTGTGTGTGCGTGCATGTGTGTGTCCTGATGCAATCACATAATAAGGTTACAGTTAATAAATAGCTTACTGAGTTACACACTAATAGACAGTAAACCTTGTTAAGAAACAAGAGGAGACAACTTAACAAGGTTACACCTGCTTCATTAGTGTGTGTGTGTGTGTGTATGTGTGTGTGTGTGTTACCTGTGTATGTGTGTCACCGCTTGGTCTCACAATCAGCCTCCAGGTCAGCAGACCGACGAACAGCACGCCGATATCCGGAAACACCTGTCTCACTACTGAGCCAACATCACTTCCTGTCAGACTGAGACAGACAGACGAACAGACAGACAGTATTTGAACCAGCATCAGAAACAGTTTTCAGATTTTTATCAGAATCTTTCTCATTTCGGGAAACACTTTACATTAATCTCGTGTATTGATCTGTATGATCAATAGCTGGTTCATGGGTCTATCAATAAAACAGCTGTATATATAATATAAACATATATTTATACTGAATAGTGTCATAAAGCAGTTATTACATGTTTATACAGAACAATGATCTGCAGCTCCTCCTGTCCTAATAAAATACTAAACCACATAAACTCAAACATAAGAACCTTCTCAGTCTTTTCTCTACCATCTGTAGGTTTCTACCCTCATACACAAACAGCTCAGTGTGTTTCTTAATATTAGACCTGGGTCAGACCAGATCTCGGGTCAGACCTCTGACCCATGACCTTGGTTTGATGATGACTTTTCTCTCAGATGTAAGTATACGTTAAACTTCAGGAGTTGCAGACGTTTGAGTTCTGATCCACAATCAGGAAACGAGGAGGCGACTGTGAACATGTGGCTTGACACAGTCTGTGTGTTACTGTGTGTGTGTTATTGTGTGTTACTGTGTGTGTGTTATTGTGTGTTACTGTGTGCGTGTTATTGTGTGTTACTGTGTGTGTGTTTATTGGTGTGTAGGTGTTTGCAGAGCCATGTAGTCCAGACAGAGAGACTACTGTCTGAACCTCCTGCTGCTTACACACAAACACACACACACACACACACACACACACACACACTCACACACACACACACACACACACACACACACACACACACACACACACTCACACTCACACACACACACACACACACTCACACACACACACACATACACACACACACACACACACACACACACACACACACACACACACACACACACACACACACAAACACAGAGGATCAGATGTCAGCGAGGTCGTTGTGGTTCATCGTCGTCCTGCTCTGAAAGGA